>NC_057814.1:393249244-393413402 GCF_018294505.1 Triticum aestivum | reverse complement strand
GGTTATGGACAACTTGAGTATCTAGTACCTGGATTATCATTTGAATCTCATCACGTGATACTTATAATTAATTTTGTTGGGTTAATGATGATACTTAATTGGGATTGAGTTGGAGGTACCTTCTCAATGTTTCAACCACCATGATAGTTAAATAAAATTTATTCCTTTGAAGTAGGATAAAATTGGCTTTTCGCAAAACTGTAACCATAGAGCTTTCCACCAGCCATATATGCATGTAGTATAGCATTTTTATTGTTCATTGCTCTCTATGTGTTACATTGCCAGCATATTCTATGTGCTGACCCGTTTTCGGGCTGCAACGTTTCATGTTGCAGACTTTTCAGACGACGAGTAAGGTGCTTTAGGTCGTGGTCTTATACTCAGTGATGCCGCTGGAGTTGATGGACTCACTTATCTTCCAAGTCTTCCGCTGTTATCGTTATTAGATGGCCTTAAGCCATGTTTATCATTCTTAATCTCTTCGGAGATATTCGATGTAATAAGTGTGTGATTGCTACTCTGTTATAAATCCTCCATTTGTACTGTGCGTGTCAGCATTACTGATCCAGGGATGACACTGGTGCACAGCAGCACAGGCCATTTGAGGTCTGGTCGCTACAAAGTTGGTATCAGAGCACACACTGACTGTAGGACACGACCACTAAGCTTAAGCCCTAGAAAACTTCTCTCTTCTCATTTCTGACCCCTCTCCACTTTCTACTCTTTTAGGAATGGCGAATGCAAGGAGCAAGTTCATGCAACCAGATGAAGACACGCCGTTTGGTCGACATCTGAAGGAAGTCACCAAGTACTTGAACATAGGAATACCAAGCGTCACCGAAACCTACAACGCCACATTACCTGAAGAGGAGAGCTGGAAGATTCAAGTTATCATTCCAGGAAGGATGTTTAGTGCCATGAGATTGGTTTTCGAAGCACCAACTTGGAGTTTAGGGAAGAGCATGGCCGCACACATCGCCATGGGACGCATCGGAGAAGTCTACCACCAGGAGCTTAAGGATACAATTTATCAGATTTGTGGATGTCGAGACGCGCAATGGGAGATGATCAAGACCAAGAAGGATGGATCAATTGCAGCTTTCATCCAGGAGCAGAACCAACATATCCGACGCCAGGAGAATCAGATATGCACGGACAAGGAAGAACTGAAGAAGGCATTCACGAAGATCAAGGAACTCCAAGAAGAACTCAAGACTACACGCGAAGATTACTTGGAGGAAATCAACGCGCTAGTAGGGAAGATTGACGACCTAGAGAATAAGATTGGAGCATTCGTGGGAAATCCAGTGCCAAAAGCAGAAGTCGACGAATGCACTTGTCCGGATAACTACATCATCATCGACGACACCGACTCGGAACCAAGTGAAGACGAATGGATTGATGAAGCTGGAGCAGACATCATGGAGTCTTCAACGGATCAGAATTTTTAGTAGACCACCATATCAGTAGTAGTTTTCCCCCATTTAATAGTATAGTTCAAGCACTTTGTAACGCTAGTTAGATCGATTGTTTTGCCTTGTTTGATTGATTGAGTGATATTGATTGAATTTGTCTCATGAGCATATGGGTAGTGTTTTCCGTCTAGACCCCATTCTATTCTTACCTCTCATCTTTTCTAAACCTATCAGATGCCTCCAAGACGCGACACCGGATTTGTTTTTCCGCCAGAGATCACCCAGTTGATTCAGCAACAGAATGCCCTGATGCAAGTGTTAGTGCAGAACCAAGGCAACAACAACAACAACAACCCACCGCCACCACCACCTGTTGATCACTTAGCCCGTTTCTTAAGGCTAAACCCGCCGGTGTTTTCCAGTAGCACCGAGCCGATTATAGCAGATGATTGGCTCCGCAAAGTTGGAAGGGAGTTGACCACTGCAGGATGCACAGATGCGGAAAGAGTGCGTTTTGCCGCACATCAGCTTGATGGACCCGCAGCATCATGGTGGGAGAATTACACAGCCACGCACCCTATTGACACTGTCACATGGGACCAGTTTCAGCAAGCTTTCCGTACAGCTCATGTTTCAGCAGGAGCTATGGCTATGAAGAAGCGTGAGTTTCGTAACCTACGCCAAGGAGGACGCACCGTAGGCCAGTATGTGGAGGAATTCAGTAAGTTAGCACGTTATGCACCAGATGACGTTGCTACAGATGCAGCCAAGCAGGAGAAGTTTTTGGAAGGATTGAATGATGAGCTGAGTATGCAGTTGATGGTAGCAACCTTCAACAACTACCAGGAGCTGGTAGATAGAGCTCTCATGATTGAAGGGAAGCATCAGCAGATTGAAAACCGCAAGAGGAAGTATGGACAAGGGAAGTACAATTCTGGAGCCCAGCAGAAGCCCCGATTTACCCCAAAGCCAGGAGGACTGTTTCAGCATACCCATGGAGGAGGTAGTTCGCACAACCATAATGGCTCCAAGAATGGTAATGGGAATGGAGGAGGAAACGGACAGAACCGCACCAACCCATCTACCCCAACCAAGAGAGATCTAAGTCACATTACTTGTTTCAAGTGCCAGAAGACGGGACATTATGCTACTGATTGTCCCGAAGCCCAAAATGGAAATGGCAATGGAAGCTCTGGGAAGAAGCCGAACCCGTTCAACAAAGGACATGTGAACCACGTGAGCGTGGAGGAGGTTGAAGCTCAGCCTGATGCAGTAATAGGTAAGTTTTTGGTTAAGTCATTTACTGCAACCGTTCTTTTCGATACTGGTGCATCGCATTCATACATATCAAGGGGATTCGTAAACAAGTTTAAGATGTCCACCCAAGTTCTCAAAAGCCCTATGTTAGTAACCTCGCCAGGAGCAGAGTATATGGCCACCCAAGGATGTTTTCAGATACCATTGGCCATTGGTAGGCATGTTTTCCCCTCAGACCTCATTGTTTTGGAATCGCAAGGTTTGGATGTGATTTTGGGAATGGATTGGCTATCGTTGTATGGAGGAAACATCGATTGTGCCAGCAAGACGATTTTGCTTACCACCCCAGAAGGAAAAAGGATCAAGTATGTATCCCGGCATATGCCGAAGAGGACTCAAGTGAATTCCTTATCAGGAGTTGTACAGGAGGAAGTACCAGTGGTGAAGGATTATCCGGATGTATTTCCAGAAGAGTTGCCAGGCATGCCACCAGATAGAGACATTGAGTTCTTGATTGAACTTTTGCCAGGCACAGGGCCAATATCTAAGAGACCGTACAGGATGCCCGCAAAGGATTTGGAGGAAATTAAGAAGCAGATCAAGGAGTTACTGGATAAAGGCTATATTCGCCCAAGTTCGTCACCTTGGGGATCACCAGTACTTCTAGTGGAGAAGAAAGATGGATCACTAAGGATGGTGGTTGACTACCGAGGATTGAATGAAGTGACCATCAAAAACAAGTACCCACTGCCGATGATCAATGATTTGTTTGACCGCTTGCAAGGAGCTAAAGTATTTTCCAAGATCGATCTACGATCAGGATACCATCAGTTAAAGATTCGAGAGCAGGATATACCCAAGACGGCATTTACCACCAGATATGGATTGTATGAGTATACCGTTATGTCATTTGGACTGACTAACGCACCGGCCTATTTCATGAACCTGATGAACAAAGTGTTTATGGAGTTTTTGGATAAGTTCGTCGTGGTGTTCATTGATGATATTTTAATCTTTTCCAAGGATGAAGAAGAGCATGAGGAGCATTTACGATTGGTACTTGAGAAGCTCAGAGAACATCAGTTATATGCCAAGTTCAGCAAATGTGAGTTTTGGTTGAAGGAAGTTGGATTCCTTGGACATGTTATTTCTGGAGAAGGAATAGCAGTAGACCCTGCCAAGGTTGACACAGTGACCAGTTGGGAATCACCCACGACAGTTGGAGAAATCCGGAGTTTTCTTGGACTTGCAGGATACTACCGGAGATTCATCGAGAATTTCTCAAGGATTGCTAAGCCCATGACTGAGCTATTGAAGAAGGACACCAAATTCAATTGGACTGAGGAATGTGAAGCTAGTTTCCAAGAGTTGAAGAAACGATTGGTTACATCACCAGTGTTGATTCTGCCAGATCAACGCAAGGACTATGAAGTTTATTGCGACGCTTCTCGTCGAGGACTTGGAGCAGTGCTTATGCAGGAAGGAAGAGTTGTGTCGTATGCTTCACGACAACTTAAACCCCATGAGAAGAATTATGCTACGCATGATTTGGAATTAGCAGCCGTGGTGCATGCATTGAAGACATGGAGACATTTTCTCATCGGAAACCATTGTGAGGTGTACACGGATCACAAGAGTTTGAAGTACATTTTCACGCAGAAGGAGTTAAATCTCAGACAGAGGAGATGGTTGGAGCTCATTAAAGATTATGATATGAGATTGCATTATCACCCTGGAAAGGCTAACGTAGTAGCAGACGCGTTGAGCCGCAAGAGTCATGTCAACACCCTCATGACAGGAGAGTTACCTCAGGAGTTAGCCGAGGACCTTCGCGAGCTATGTTTGGAGATAGTCCCTAGAGGCTATTTAGCGACATTGGAGATTCAGTCTACCTTGATGGAAAGGATCAGAGAAGCTCAGAAGACAGACAAGGAGATTGAAGAGATAAAGGAGAAGATGAGCAAAGGAAAAGCCAAGGGATTTCGTGAGGATGAGCACGATACCTTATGGTTCGAGGACCGCGTATATGTGCCAAATGATCCGGAGATCAGGAAGTTGATTTTGCAAGAAGCCCATGATTCACCGTACTCGATTCACCCAGGGAATACCAAGATGTATTTGGATTTGAAGAATACTTTCTGGTGGACCGGAATGAAGAAGGATATTGCGGAGTATGTAGCAGTTTGTGATGTATGTCAGAGAGTGAAGGCAGAGCATCAGAAGCCAGCAGGATTGCTACAGCCATTGCCGATACCCGAATGGAAGTGGGATAAAATAGGCATGGATTTTATCACGGGATTACCCAGGACTCGTTCAGGCTATGACTCGATATGGGTTGTAGTCGATCGTTTGACGAAAGTGGCTCATTTCATTCCAGTGAAGACCACTTACACCAGTGCTAAGTTGGCAAAGATATACATGACCAGGATCGTATGTTTGCATGGAGTTCCGAGGACCATTATATCAGACAGAGGAACCCAATTTACCTCGAAGTTTTGGAAGCAGTTACATGAAACATTGGGAACCAGGCTGGAATTTAGTACAGCATTTCACCCACAGACAGATGGACAGACCGAGAGAGTCAACCAGATTTTGGAGGACATGTTGAGAGCATGTGCACTAGATTATGGATCTAGTTGGGACGACAATTTGCCATATGCGGAGTTTTCGTATAACAACAGTTATCAAACCAGTTTGAAGATGGCCCCTTTCGAAGCATTATACGGAAGGAGGTGTAGAACACCGTTGTTATGGGACGAAGTTGGAGACCGTCAGTTGTTTGGACCAGATTTGATTAAGGAGTCTGAACAGAAAGTGAGGATGATTCGCGATAGGCTCAAGGTAGCCCAGTCCAGACAGAAGAGCTATGCCGATTCTAAACGAAAGGAGACCGTTCACGAAGTCGGAGACAGAGTGTATCTTCGAGTATCACCACTTCGAGGACTGAAGCGTTTTGGAGTTAAAGGAAAGTTAGCGCCCCGTTTTATCGGACCATACAGAGTGTTGGAACGTATGGGAGAAGTTGCTTACAAGCTGGAATTGCCCGAAGGATTGTCTGGAGTACATCATGTATTTCACGTTTCGCAGTTGAAGAAGTGCCACGCAGAGATGGCTGAGATACCACTGAGACACCGTGCCACTGGAAGCGATTCAGTTGGAAAGTGATTTGACTTATGAGGAGAAACCAGTTAAGATTCTCGAGTATGCCAGCCGAGTTACCCGCAGCAAGGTTATCAAGTTTTGCAAAGTTCAGTGGAGTCACCACACAGAGGATGAAGCCACCTGGGAGCGAGAGGAAGATCTACGGAAAAACCACTCCCACCTGTTTTCTAGCCAACCCGAATCTCGAGGGCGAGATTCATCTTAAGGGGGGTAGGTTTGTAACATCCCAAATTTTCAATTTGGAATGTTATACATAGACCATCATTGCATATCATGTTTTGTTGCATTTTGACAAATCCTCGATAATCCTAAGCAACTCAAGGACCCTCGGAGAGAGTTGGGGATTTTCTCGAATTTTCAAATTTGATTTTTTTTCAAACGAGGATTGTGGTTTTAATTATTTTTCTCTCCGGAAAAATATTTCATTTTAAATAACGAGAGGAGAAAATATGACTTCTCCAAAACAATTGAAATACTGGAGGAAAAATGTTAAAACATTATTTGGAATTTATTTGGATTTTATTTGCAATTTTTATTGCATTAAAAATATTGCATGTTTTCCAAAATATTTATTTTGACTTAAAAAAAGTTCACCCTATTCTCGATTTTCTAACTAGACGGGGAAAATTAATTTCATATTTTTTGATTTTTTATTTATTTTTCTACGTATTATTTTCCGCGGAACTTATTTAAAAAAAAACAACGCCCGCGCGCGGACTGGGCCAAAGGCCCAGCCGACGGCCTGCCTCGCGCCTTCCTCTTCCCGCACGGGAGCTCGCCGCCGGAGTCCGTCCCGGGCACGGGAGCCGCCGCCGCCTCGGGTGCCCCCTTGCCCAAGCCGCCGCACACACCCCCTCCTTAAATACCGCGCCCCCCTTTCTTTCCTCACCTCGAGCCGCCCCCGGAGCCCCTCATCGCCGCCGCCGCTACAAGCCCCGCCGCCGCCGCCGTTTGCCCCCGAGCCCCGCACCCCGCCGCCGGAGCCGCCGCCCCGCACCCCGCCGCCAAGCCCCGCCCCTGCCGGAGCCCCTCGCCGGAGCCCGCCGTCGAGGTACCGCCGCTGCCCCGATTCCCGTCGTTGCCGGTTTTCTGTTAAAAAAAACCCTTCGTTAAAAAAAACCCTAGATCGGTTTTTTCGGTTTTATTATTTTACGAGCGTTCACCGAACCGTTCGTTTTAACGAACGCGTTCGTCGGTTTTTCTCTGTTAACGAACGTCCGTTATTTAACCGTTCGTCCGTTTTTCTTTTTCGTCGGATTTTCTCGTTATTTTCTCAGATTCGATTTCTGATCGAATCTTCAATTCTGTTTAACTTCTCGCTCGTTTATCGGAATCAGGCGATTCAAGCGCCTAGAGTTTCGTCTCGAAATTCTCTTTCCGTTTAACCTACTCAAACAAGTTTTTGCTACAGTAAAATTTGACCTAGATCCAGATTAGCAAACGAAGTTTCTTTCTTTCGTCGTTTGACTTTCGTTGCTTCTTTCGAGTTGATTCTTTTTGCAAACCGGAGTTCTTAAGTTGAACTTTCTGGTTGGATCTTTCATTCGAGTTTTACCTGTGCATTAGATGAGTACTGATTGTATGCTTGTTTGTTTGCGATAGAGTACCCGGAGTGTGCCGCTTGTTACTTCGAATCGCTAGGTTTTGCGGATCATCAGCAAGGCAAGTAACACTTTGATCATATTCCGTTCAAACCCAGTTTTATTGCATTAGATCTGTTTTCCCCAAACACATTGCATGATTAGGATCTAAATAAACTGTGGGTATTGGGAAGTAGTTGAGGTAGTACCTATTACCTGTTTTACACTATCAAACCCTTGGGAGTTACTTCTACGTTGCTTTCATTATTGCCATGCTATGCTCGTAGACGTGGATTGGGTTTGAGAGATATTCATGACAGATGTGAGATGTTTATTAATGGTTCAACTTAAGGTGGCAACTAAAACTCACATCTGGGTGGATTGAGGCACCTGGAGAACCCAGTGTTGTCTGTATGTATAAGGTCCGCCACCCAGGCTCAAAGGGATCATAAGATTATTCATGCTAGAAACTTCCGTGTGCAGCCACAAGCTATTATGGGCTCTAGCATAGCTGAGTAGGTTACAGGATCTCTTGAAGAGGTGGACTAGCAGATGTAGGGGAAAGTAGGTGTACCGGTCCATCCAGAGTAAAGAGTGATTGTTTCTGAAAGACTGTGTCTCGGTCATCCGTTTCTCAAACATCATGCAGTGCGAGAATCAAGCGGAGGCGATCGAGTCTTGTGGGGAAAAGTGCGCAAACCTCTGCAGAGTGTACAAACTGATCATGATTAGCCGTGTCCCCGGTTATGGACAACTTGAGTATCTAGTACCTGGATTATCATTTGAATCTCATCACGTGATACTTATAATTAATTTTGTTGGGTTAATGATGATACTTAATTGGGATTGAGTTGGAGGTACCTTCTCAATGTTTCAACCACCATGATAGTTAAATAAAATTTATTCCTTTGAAGTAGGATAAAATTGGCTTTTCGCAAAACTGTAACCATAGAGCTTTCCACCAGCCATATATGCATGTAGTATAGCATTTTTATTGTTCATTGCTCTCTATGTGTTACATTGCCAGCATATTCTATGTGCTGACCCGTTTTCGGGCTGCAACGTTTCATGTTGCAGACTTTTCAGACGACGAGTAAGGTGCTTTAGGTCGTGGTCTTATACTCAGTGATGCCGCTGGAGTTGATGGACTCACTTATCTTCCAAGTCTTCCGCTGTTATCGTTATTAGATGGCCTTAAGCCATGTTTATCATTCTTAATCTCTTCGGAGATATTCGATGTAATAAGTGTGTGATTGCTACTCTGTTATAAATCCTCCATTTGTACTGTGCGTGTCAGCATTACTGATCCAGGGATGACACTGGTGCACAGCAGCACAGGCCATTTGAGGTCTGGTCGCTACAGTAAGCAACTAGTCCGCTTGACACTGCAGTAGAACCAGTGATACGTCTCCAATGTATCTATAATTTTTTATTGTTCCATGTTATTATATTATCTGTTTTGCATGTTTAATGGGCTTTATTATGCTCTTTTATATTATTTTTGGGACTAACCTATTAACCGAAGGCCCAGTGCAAATTGCTGTTTTTTTGCCTATTTCAGTGTTTCGCAGAAAAGGAATATCAAACGGAATCCAAATGGAACGAAACCTTCGCGAGGATCTTTTTTGGAACAAACGCAATCCAGGAGACTTGGAGTGGAAGTCAAGGAAGCAACGAGGCAGCCACGAGGCAGGAGGGCCCGCCCAGGGGGTAGGCTCGCCCCCCACCCTCATGGGCCCCTCGTAGCTCCACCGACCTACTTCTTTCGCCTATATATACTCTTATACCCTGAAAACATCCAGGGGAGCCACGAAACCATTTTTCCACCACCGAAACCTTCTGTACCCATGAGATCCCATCTTGGGGCCTTTTCCGGCGATCTGCCAGAGGGGGATTCGATCACGGAGGGCTTCTACATCAACACCATAGCCTCTCCGATGATGTGTGAGTAGTTTACTAAAGACCTTCGGGTCCATGGTTATTAGCTAGATTGCTTCTTCTCTCTCTTTGAATCTCAAATACAAAGTTCTCCTCGATCTTCTTGGAGTTCTATTTGATGTAATACTTTTTGCTGTGTGTTTGCTCAGATCCGATGAATTGTGGGTTTATGATCCAGATTATCTATGAACAATATTTGATTATTCTCTGATTTCTTATATGCATGATTTGATATCTTTGCAAGTCTCTTCGAATTATCGGTTTAGTTTGGCCTACTAGATTGATCTTTCTTGCAATGGGAGAAGTGCTTAGCTTTGGGTTCAATCTTGCGGTGCTCGATCCCAGTGACAGAAAGGGGAACGACACGTATTGTATTGTTGCCATCGAGGATAAAAAGATGGGGTTTATATCATATTGCTTGAGTTTATCCCTCTACATCATGTCATCTTGCCTAATGCGTTACTCCGTTCTTATGAACTTAATACTCTAAATGCATGCTGGATAGCAGTCGATGTGTGGAGTAATAGTAGTAGATGCAGAATCGTTTCGGTCTACTTGACACGGACGTGATGCCTATATTCATGATCATTGCCTTAGATATCATCATAACTATGCACTTTTCTATCAATTGCTCGGCAGTAATTTGTTCACCCACCGTAATATATGCTATTTTGAGAGAAGCCACTAGTGAAACCTATAGCCCCCGGGTCTATTTTACATCATATTAGTTTCCCGTCAACTAGCTATTTCTATTGCCGTTTATTTTGCAATCTTTATTTCCCAATCTATACAACAAAAATACCAAAAGTATTTATCTTATTATCTTTATCAGGTCTCACTTTTGCAAGTGGCCATGAAGGGATTGGCAACCCCTTTATCGCGTTGGTTGCAAGGTTCTTGATTGTTTGTGCAGGTACTAGGCGATTTGCGTGTAGTCTCCTACTGGATTGATACCTTGGTTCTCAAAAACTGAGGGAAATACTTATGCTACTTTGCTGCATTACCCTTTCCTCTTCAAGGGAAAACCAACGCATGCTCAAGAGGTAGCAAGAAGGATTTCTCGCGCCGTTGCCGGGAAGATCTACGCACAAGTCAAGACATACCAAGTACCCATCACAAACTCTTATCCCTCGCATTACATTATTTGCCATTTGCCTCTCGTTTTCCTCTCCCCCACTTCACCTTTGCCTTTTCTTCACCTCTTTCCCATTTGCTTTTCTTTTGTCATGGCCGAATCGAAAAGGGCTAAGGGTTCTCTCCCGGGTTTTAGTACTTTGGATAGTCCCTCTGTCCTCTCTAAGCTCATAAATAATGATGCTATGGAAAGACCTACCGGGGTTATCAATGAGGGTTTGAATAATTTCGATGAAGATGATCCTGGAATTTTTTGTTATTTACTTGATGAGTCTTTGAAAGATGCTTGGGATAGGCTATTAAGGATCCGAGCTAGCTATGTGCCCCAATATCAAACTGAGATATACCTAAAAAGCTTTTATGCTGGCTTACCCTCTTCATTCAAGCAAGTTTTAGATTCTATTTTTGAAGAAGGTTTTCTTGAGGGGGATGCCATAGATACCTATGAAAAGATGAAAACCATATTTGGGCACCCCATGAGTGAGAAGGTTGAATCCACCTCTCTTTTTTTGCTTTTATCAAAATAAAATTATCAAAGACATGAAGGCTAGCTTAGATGCAAATTTCCGTAGCGTGCTTAATCTTTCTTCCACAAATAATGGCCACGTGCTTTCTCAAAATAGAAAGATAAATGCTATAGATAAGAAATTTTCTCTTTTCTTTCCCAACACCAAAGATGGCAATACCTAGATCCATTCTTGTTTTTATGCCTAGCTAGGGGCGTTAAACGATAGCGCTTGTTGGGAGGCAACCCAATTTTATTTTTGTTATTTGCTTCTTGTTTATGTTTAGTAATAAATAATTCATCTAGCTTCTATTTAGATGTGTTTTTATGTTTTAATTAGTGTTTGTGCCAAGTAGAACCAATAGGATCTTCTTGGCTGATAGTTGTTTGATCTTGCTGAAAAAGACAGAAACTTTGCGCTCACGAATATAATTGTTAAAATTCACTAGAACGTGATAAAATACCAAGTCTTTTTGCAGCAGATCAATATACAAATTATCCAGGTTTTCCTAATTTTTCAGAATTGTTGGAGTTCAAGAAGTATTCGAAAAATTCAGATTGCTACAGATTGTTCTGTTTTTGACAGATTCTGTTTTTCGTGTGTTGTTTGCGTGTTTTGATGAATCTATGGCTAGTATCGGGGGGTACGAACCATAGAGAAGTTGGAATACAGTAGGTTTAACACCAATATAAATAGAGAATGAGTTCATTACAGTACCTTAAGGTGGTGATTTGTTTTCTTACACTAACGGAGCTCATGAGATTTTCTGTTTAAGTTTTGTGTTGTGAAGTTTTCAAGTTTTTGGGTAAAGATTTGATGGATTATGGAATAAGGAGTGGCAAGAGCCTAATATTGGGGATGCCCCAGGCACCCCAAGGTAAAATTCAAGGACAACCAAAAGCCTAAGCTTGGGACGCCCCGGAAGGCATCCCCTCTTTCGTCTTCGTCTATCGGTAACTTTACTCGAGGCTATATTTTTATTCACCACATGATGTGTGTTTTGCTTGGAGCGTATTGTATGATTAGAGTCTTTCATTTTTAGTTTAACACAATCATCCTCGCTTTACACACCTTTTGGGAGAGACACACATGAATCGGAATTTATTAGAATACTCTATGTGCTTCACTTATATCTTTTGAGCTAGATAAATTTTGTTCTAGTGCTTCACTTATACCTTTTTAGAGCACGGTGGTGGTTTTATTTTATAGAAATTATTGATCTCTCATGCTTCACTTATATTATTTTGAGAGTCCTTTAGAACAGCATGGTAATTTGCTTTGGCTATAAAATTAGTCCTAATATGATAGGCATCCAGGATGGGTATAATAAAAACTTTCATATAGAGTGCATTAAATACTATGATAAGTTTGATACTTGATAGTTGTTTTGGATATAAAAGTGGTAATGTTAGAGTCATGCTAGTTGGGTAATTGTGGAATTGAGAAATACTTGTGTTGAGGATTGCAAGTCCCGTAGGATGCACGTATGGTAAACGTTGTGTGACAAATTTGAAGCATGGGGTGTTCTTTGATTGCTTTCCTTATGAGTGGCTGTCGGGGATGAGCGATGGTCTTTTCCTACCAATCAATCCCTCTAGGAGCATGCACGTAGTGCTTAGTTTTGATGACTTGTAGATTTTTGCAATAAGTATGTGAGTTCTTTATGACTAATGTTGAGTCCATGGATTACACGCACTCTCACCCTTCCATCGTTGCTAGCCTCTTCGGTACCGTGCATTGCCCTTTCTCACCTTGAGAGTTGGTGCAAACTTCGCCGGTGCATCCAAACCCCGTGATATGATACGCTCTATCACACATAAGCCTCCTTATATCTTCCTCAAAACAGCCACCATACCTACCTATTATGGCATTTCCATAGCCATTCTGAGATATATTGCCATGCAGCGGTCATATTGCTTTGCATGATCCTGTAGTTGACATCATATTTGTGGCAAAGCCACCTTCATAATTCTTTCATACATGTCACTCTTGATTCATTGCATATCCTGGTACACCGCCGGAGGCACTCACCTAGAGTCATATTTTGTTCTAAGTATCGAGTTGTAATTCTTGAGTTGTAAGTAAATAGAAGTGTGATGATTTTCATTATTAGAGCATTGTCCCATGTGAGGAAAGGACGATGGAGACTATGATTCCCCCACAAGTCGGGATGAGACTCCGGACGAAAAAAAGAGGCCAAAGAAGCCCAAACAAAAAAATGAGAGAAAAAGAGAGAAGGGACAATGTTACTATCCTTTTCCACACTTGTGCTTCAAAATAGCACCATGATCTTCATGATAGAGAGTTTTTAATTTTGTCACTTTCATATACTAGTGGGAATTTTTCATTATAGAACTTGGCTTGTATATTCCAATGATGGGCTTCCTCAAAATGCCCTAGGTCTTCGTGAGCAAGCAAGTTGGATGCACACCCACTTAGTTTCTTTTGATGAGCTTTCATATATTTGTAGCTCTAGTGCATACGTTGCATGGAAATCCCTACTCCTCGCATTGACATCAATTGATGGGCATCTCCATAGCCCGTTGATTAGCCGCGTCAATGTGAGACTTTCTCCTTTTTTGTCTTCTCACATAACCCTCATCATCATATGCTATTCCACCCATAGTGCTATGTCCATGGCTTGCGCTCATATATTGCGTAAAAGTTGAAAGACTTTGAAAAGGCTAACTATGAAACAATTTCTTGGCTTGTCATCGGGGTTGTGCATGATGGGAGCATTTTGTGTGAAAAAAATGAAGCATGGACAAACTATATGATTTTGTCGGGATAAGCTTTCTTTGACTATGTTATTTTGATAAGACATAATTGCTTGGTTAGCATGCTTGAAGTATTACTATTTTTAACTTTGTCTAGAATCTTTTGGATCTAAACATTCATGCCACAATAAAGAGAATTACATTGAAAAATTATGTTAGGTAGCATTCCACATCAAAAATTCTGTTTTATCATTTACCTACTCGAGGACGAGCAGGAATTAAGCTTGGGGATGCTTGATACGTCTCCAACGTATCTATAATTTTTTATTGTTCCACGCTATTATATTATCTTTTTTGGATGTTTAATGGGCTTTATTATGCTCTTTTATATTATTTTTGGGACTAACCTATTAACCGAAGGCCCAGTGCAAATTGTTGTTTTTTTGCCTATTTCAGTGTTTCGCAGAAAAGGAATATCAAACGGAATCCAAACGGAACAAAACCTTCACGAGGATCTTTTTTGGAACAAACGCAATCCAGGAGACTTGGAGTGGAAGTCAAGGAAGCAACGAGGCAGCCACGAGGCAGGAGGGCACGCCCAGGGGGTAGGTGCGCCCCCCACCCTCGTGGGCCCCTTGTAGCTCCATCGACCTACTTCTTTCGCCTATATATACTCTTATACCCTGAAAACATCCAGGGGAGCCACGAAACCACTTTTCCACCGCCGCAACCTTCTGTACCCGTGAGATCCCATCTTGGGGCCTTTTCCGGCGATCTGCCGGAGGGGGATTCGATCACAGAGGGCTTCTACATCAACACCATAGCCTCCCCGATGATGTGTGAGTAGTTTACTACAGACCTTTGGGTCCATAGTTATTAGCTAGATGACTTCTTCTCTCTCTTTGGATCTCAATACAAAGTTCTCCTCGATCTTCTTGGAGTTCTATTGGATGTAATACTTTTTGCGGTGTGTTTGCCGAGATCCGATGAATTGTGGGTTTATGATCCAGATTATCTATGAACAATATTTGATTCTTCTCTAATTTCTTATATGCATGATTTGATATCTTTGCAAGTCTCTTCGAAATATTGGTTTAGTTTGGCCTACTAGATTGATCTATCCTGCAAAGGGAGAAGTGCTTAGCTTTGGGTTCAATCTTGCCGTTCTCGATCCTAGTGACAGAAAGGGAAACGACATGTATTGTATTGTTGCCATCGAGGATAAAAAGATGTGGTTTATATCATATTGCTTGAGTTTATCCCTCTAAATCATGTCATCTTGCCTAATGCGTTACTCCGTTCTTATGAACTTACTAGATGCATGCTGGATAGCGGTCGATGTGTGGAGTAATAGTAGTACATGCAGAATCGTTTCGGTCTACTTGACACGGATGTGATGCCTATATTCATGATCATTGCCTTAGATATCATCATAACTATGCACTTTTCTATCAATTGCTCGGCAGTAATTTGTTCACCCACCGTAATATATGCTATCTTGAGAGAAGCCACTAGTGAAACCTATGGCCCCCGGGTCTATTTTACATTATATTAGTTTCCCATCAACTAGCTATTTCTATCGCTGTTTATTTTGCAGTCTTTATTTTCCAATCTATACAACAAAAATACCAAAAATATTGATCTTATTATCTTTATCAGATCTCAATTTTGCAAGTGGCCGTGAAGGGATTGACAACCCCTTTATCGCGTTGGTTGCAAGGTTCTTGATTGTTTGTGCAGGTACTAGGCGATTTGCGTGTAGTCTCCTACTGGATTGATACCTTGGTTCTCAAAAACTGAGGGAAATACTTACGCTACTTTGCTGCATCACCCTTTCCTCTTAAAGGGAAAACCAACGCATGCTCAAGAGGTAGCAACCAGCATGAGCGACAGCACTGCCACCTTACTCGGAGTCCGAGTCCACATCCTCGACTTTGTCCTCGTTCCTCTTCCTCTTCCTCTTAGCCGACGCTTCTTTGCTTGAACCGGACACTGGGCTCTGCTTCTTCATCCAACCCTTGTAGATATTTAAACAAAGGTAAGCATCTGTTGCTACGTACAGGATGTGATCTTCATCTATTGTCTTTGAGTCCCATGCATGATGAAACTCGTGGTGAGGTTTCTTCAGTTGAGCATACGAAGGATCAATCATGGCTGCTGCCAGGGCCAGCATTGATGGCTGAGAGGAGGACACCAGGCTTGCCTTCTGTAGATCGAAGGGCTAGCCTACAACGAGGCCTATCCGACCCAGGACAATCATGTCGTTCGTGAAGTCTACAGTAACGAATTTCACTCTTTTGTCCTTAAGGAAGTTCTTAAAATCCTCGCACTCAATGTCGGCATGGCATATGTGGTAGACCAAGCACACGTTATGTACGGAAAGCTGGATCACGGCGAGCTTCTTCTTCTTTGCCTACTTTAGAAGCTTCTCGCTTTCTAGGACTGTGGTGTACTCAACATCTAGACCAACGACCCACTCATCCTTTGAACTTTGGAGCATGCGTGGGAAGTGAGCAAGGCATGCTTCCACCGTCGCGGATCTACGGGTGTAGATGACGATGAACTCATCGCCGGTGGTGGTTCTAACCTGGTACTCAGCGGCGATCATGGAGATTTGGGAGGCCATGGATTTTGGAGGCGGGTTAGGAGAAGTTGAACTGGTGTAATGTGAAAGGACGGGACGACTGGGAGCGAACTACTGTAAGGTAGAAGACGGGAACGAGTAGGGCGTGCGAACGACGTGGGGTGGTTGGCTTGCCCGATGGATAAACGGTTGCATGCCCCAAAAAGTTCTCGAGTGCTATGTGGGACCCACTAGATCGCATGTCTACTAGACCCATATTGTAGGCCTGACAGTATAGCTTCTGCGTGTTCGCACGCCATGTCGGCGCGTGGATGTAACTTCACTTAATTCCGTCAATCGTTGCGCCTCCCATGACCTTCGCCTCCCTCGCGCGGTCGCGCCCTTTGAGACTTCAGACGGCTATAAATGAGCAAATTTTTTGCCTACTCCACATGCATGATACTCCCGCTCGTCCTTTTTACTCCGCGTAAGATTTGTGTCAAGTCAAAGTTTGCAATGTTTTTGACCAAATTTATACTAAAAATATCAATATCTACAATACCAAATATATATTTTATGAAACTACATTTCATAATGAGTATAAAAATATTGATTTGACATTATGAATGTTGATACATTTTTCTATAAGTTTGTCAAAGTAGAGGTACATTGACTTCAGACAAAACTTATATGCACAATGCAGACTAGTTCCTCCGTCCACGTGTGTGCCATGTCCTCTCTAGTCATCACAACAAGGTTAGCTATTAGAGTAATACTACCTCCCTTCTAGTTTAAAGGTCTCGATTCAAAAATTTCACCTACTCTTACCAAGATAGAGGCGGTGGAATAGTTTTTGTAGTATGCAAAAGTACTCAATTAATGCTCTCATTCTTCACAAAAATATGTGTTTACCAATGCATTACCGCATTGCATGCATGCATGAACACTAGTAAATGACAAAGATATTTACATGCACTAGCAAGATGCCCGTGCGTTGCATGGAACATCAAGATGCATAGTATAGCCAACTGCTGGCTATAAGCCATAGCCATGTCATCTATAGCCCATCTTATAGCCAATATGTACAATAGTTGAATAGAAGAGTGTACTACTTTTCTATTATATGACCCACCTTTCACTCTCACAAAGTGCCTAGGAGCACGTGCTAGAGCTGGCTCTTCACCAAGAGCCCGCTTACCTTCTCTCTCCTCTTTTTTCCTCCAACTAAGCAAGAATATACTAGTTTATTTCTTATAGCCAGCTGACTCAACTCTATTGTACTTGCTCTGAGTAGTTTATCTTGTGGGAGAAATGGATAAACGAGGGAAGGCCTTATCTGCAAATGTGGAGAGGAGTGCGGGTAAATTGTCATAGTTTCCTTCCTATCCATTAGATATAGATCGAGCGGCCTATATTGCAGGATGGCAGGCACACCATCATCACCAACTCTCCTTTTTATAAGAGTAGAGAGTAGAGATTAGTTAATGTTCTTTTTAGACTAATCATAGTGGAAGGTATCATATACTAGTATCATGTGCATGATACTAGTGTATGATACGGGACTACCTTTATAGTGCCATGCATGACACAAAGTAGCATAGTATTTAACATGATACGGTATCTAGCTATGTTACTCTAACCCCCCCCTCTCTTTTTTAATTATTTGCCACATTAGCATGTTTGCTATTCCTGTGTGCATGATACCAGCTAGTAAGATACCACATTACCACCACTATGGCCAGCCTTAATCATCGCATGCAATAATTTAGTGCACCTTGAAATCTGAACGCCTGCTTGACTCTCCTTCTCCCTCCGGCAGTCCCACCACTCCACCCCGTGTGGAAAAAATCTGCATGCATGACTCCCCTCCCCCCCGCTCGTCCAATCCGTTGTGACCAACAATATTTCCACCCCTTCCCTCCCCCGTAATTTACTCCAAGAAATGTGCCCACGTAGCTATTATGTTAATCACGCAACATATCTTACGGGACGCTGCTTCAGTTACCTAACTGCAGGTGCATTGGATCACTGACATGTGGGTCCAACAGGCATCTGGCCCACATGTCAGTGATGCAACTACACCTGCAATTAATTTACTGAAGCTCAGTCCATATCTTATGCAGGTGTACCATTGCTCGCTATAAATACTGCCTCTCCCACGACATTCGGAAGAACACTCACGTTCATCGCTCTCTTCTCCCCCTCCCTCTCACGTCGACCACCATGGCATCGCCCCTCCCAAGCCCTAGGCGCCCCTCGCTGCACCGCGCGGACGGTCACGCATCGCTGTTCCGTTCCTCGCCGCCACTAGTCAAGGAGGACGTGTCGGCATTCCGCTCATCGCCGCGATGCGTCGAGGTGGACCCGTCAGCGTTCCCAGTCTCGCCAGCACGCGCGTCGGAGGACGCGTCGGCTCCCCGCTAAGAGGAGAACGTCGCGCCGCCCGCCGAGCCCCCTAGCCTTGAGAAGCTGAGGAAGAGGCGCTGTGTCGGCATGCTAGGAAACGGCCACGCACCAAGGCACTCGTAGCGCGCCGCTAGCGCTCCTGCGAGCGTCGTGGCTTTTATTAGGAATAATTTAGCTTCGTAAGGCGATCTCATTAGTTTTGGGACGCAAATGATAAATCCCGAACATTCGGGGATCATTAGCATCCTTAATTAAGTATGTAAAAGGAAAAGTTTGGAAACCTTGTGTATCCGTACGCATTATGTAAGTACGTGCATATAGAAAAAACTTAACTATATATCGCACTACACGTCTCTCTCTATATATGCTTGAACACTGTGCTACTACTATTACTTATGTACATGCAAATGCACGTTTTAACATTACGGTGCATTTTTTGTAAAAGTAGAAAAACATCACTAGTCAAGCTTGTGAAACGATTCAATGCAAAAGAAGTGCAAAAGAAATGCTCATTTTATTGTTTACTTTTAGCTTCCTTCTCTGTGTTTATTTCTCTATCGTACTTTGTACGGAGTATCTCACTGATCGGGAAGGCATGCAAATTCCCAAACCGCTTCCTACACCCTGTATCGAATTTTTTGCCTAACAAATTGTGCCGTGCAATTGGAATTCCAACTTGAGTACTACTACTAGGAGTACCCGGGGCCAATTCTTTTAGGCTTCTAGATTAGTAATCCCATAACTACTACCTCCGTCCTGGTTTATTGGTCCCCATTGTAATTTGTGTCAAATTTTGACCATAAATTTAACTAATGACATGCTAGCCAAAATTATACTCCCTCCATTCCATTATACAAGGCCACAAACTCATATTATACGTACCAAGGTAAAATTTAATGACTGCTTTGGAAGCAAACTTTTTTCGTTAACCAGGATTATTAATATGTCTGCATGCATGCAAGGAAGGAATATGAAGGAAGTAGCACAGTATCATTATGACTACATGCATGCAAGTATTAAACAAGTTGCTAGTATGAGAACACATCAGTAATTTTTGCCTCGATCAATGTTAGTGGCCTTGTATAGATGCACAATGTAATTTTCAAAGTGACCTTGTATAAGTGAATGGAGGAAGTATAACTTTTGTTGACATGCACTAACATTTTATCAGTTAAATCTTTGGTCAAAATTTAGCACAAATTACAATGGTGACTAATAAACCAGGATGGAGGTAGTAGTTATGAGATTACTCTCCACTGTGACTAGTCTTATGGGAAAAGTTGGGGAAGAGACGGCTTATTTTTTAAGCCGCCAAAAGAACTGGCCCTAGGAGTAGTAGGAGTAGTAGCTAGGGATACTAGGAGTAGTAGCTAGGGATCAAGTGTGTGAGATGAACTGGACAAAGTAAATGCAGAGAGGTGAAATGCAAAAAAGACGGAGGGATGTGATGGTTGCTTGTCCGTTTATTTTACCAGGCCACTTATTACTGGGAGTGGTGGGGTTTTGTGATATGACAGCTTTACTGCCGCGCCACGAGCGGGGTGAGACTCCCGTGCAGCAACACCCTCTACACTAGTACTACCTCGGTCGTGGTCTATTAGTCCCCCATTGAATTTGACTGAAGATTTAACTGACAAAATGTTAGTGCATGTCAACAAAAACTACATCATTGGATTCGTATTTGAACATAGTTTTCAATGATATAATTTTTGGTGACATGCATGATCATTTATCGTACTATATATAATGTTAGTTAAATTTATGGTCATACTAATACATAGTAAGGGGAACAGTGAAATGCATTGATCGGGGAGTTGTTTATTTTGACAAAGTATGTAGGGGTCATCTCATGTGTAACGAGTATCGATAGGTTTCTTCGGATATTATTTCTTCTCGAGAGCTCACAAACATCCGGGTGAAATAGATAAAAAGGTATCTTTTGCAAACAAAAGCATTCAACTATTCAACCTGCATCCAAAACTTGTGAAGAAATAACACTTATTGTTCTTTGCAAGAAATGATCTTTAAGAATTAGTTTTTGAGTATATCTTTTGTTTATTTTTTCTAGACCACCATGAATGTACTCCCTCCGTCTAGGTGAATAAGTCATCTTAAGTTGTGAACCATGACCAAGAATGAGGGGAAAATGAGAGAACGTAATGTTTATTTGCTAATTAATAGCACTGCATGCAATGAACTAACCACTGCATGTCGTGTTTGGTATTCTTGAGTCATTGAAAACATGCATGCCCCACATCTCTTATTGGTTGATATGTCAAGAAACAAGAAACGAGGTGGGAGTTAATGCACCGCGCCTAAGTGTTTTGGGATTATTTTGTTTTCGTAAGGTCACTTAGAAAGAGTACAATAAGGTATAGTCAGCAGGCTGTAAGAAGTAAAGTAATATTTCTAATGCTTAGTTGGAGGAGAGAGGATAGGAGAGAGAATGTAAGCGGGCTCTCATGCAAGAGCCAGCTGCAGCACGTGCTCCTAGGCACTATGTGAGAGTGGAAAGTGGGTCATGTGTTAATATAGTAGCACATACTTATAGCTAATTGTTATACATGTTGGCTATAAGTTGGCTATAGATGACATGGCACTTTCTTATAGTCAACAGTTGGCTATAATATTAAGTATTAACCATGCTCTTATACACCTAGATGGAGGGATTAAATCAGGATGACTTGGAAGGGGGCAGAGGAGATGTAAGAAATGGTTCATCATAAGTCTTTCACCATTACTGTAGTAAAAATTCTCAATTGATCTCATAAATGGCAAGCGAGAACTCTAATGGAGCAAAAGCATACATGGAAGATTCAAGACTAAACCATAAATGGATACACTTTTATTCAAGCGCGATACTCTAATAGAGCAAGATCATGCATGGAAGGTTCTATACTATATAAATAAGAAGTCTCCACATGCTTAGACAATGAATTACATTGAGCGAAGGCTAATGATGAACATTTGACTTGGTAATGCATATGAACAGGTGAACCTCCTTGGAGTCCCCGTGCACCATCTTGGGGTGAAAATCATACCAGGCGTCTTCCGTGTCCACATTGCCGGGAACGGAGCAGCTCGGCACGGTCCCAGTCAGCGTGATGGAGCCGATGTGGGCGCCCTCGTACCTCCGAGGGGCAGTAACACTGAGCATGCACCCGTACACCGGCCTCGTGTCAGCGTCAGTGGCGTTGCCCCTGACACACACTACAGAGACGGGCCGGTGGCCTACGCGGGCCTTGCCGGTGCCCACGGCCAAGAGGAAGACGCTATCGTCCTCCTTCGTGACTTGCAAGTGGCGGTCATCCTCCAGCGACTCCGGCACCGCGAACGGGTAGCACGTCCTGTACTTGATGTTCACCACTGACGGTGTCCTCGACTAGGGGGTACTCACCACGTCGTCTCCCGATCAGTTAGATTGGGCCGAGGACCCCATGGCCGCATACTCATGGGCCAGTTAGGACAACCCCTGCCGCATACAAGGAAGACTCCACAAGACTTGGCGCCCAAGACAAGGACTCTCCTAAACCCTAGGCCTCCGGTGTCTTATATAAACCGAGGCCAGGCTAGTCAATGGACAATCTCATATTCATTACTACAATCTCGTGGTAGATACATGTACTCTGTACTACACCCATATGAATACAATCAAAAGCAACATGTAGGGTATTATCTCATCAAGAGAGCCCGAAGCTGGGTAAAACCCCGTATTCATGTTACCATCGCTCCAAGACGCCAAGCTTAGGACCCCTACTACGAGATCCGCCGGATATTGAACCGAATTGGTGCTTTCATTGAGAGCCTTCTAGGTGTCGTCACGAATCGACGGCATAAATCAGGTGTTATGATTTCAATTAAATCTATTTTTTCTACATCAAATTTCCTTTGCAATTATTGCATGTAGTCTTGCGCTATTTTTGTTTGCAGATTAGTTTTAATCTACAGCCACGGCGGGCGATATGAATATAGCAGGCGAGTCGAGGCCTCCGTTGGATGCCTTCGTAGAGATACCAGCGGCCGGCCTTGCGTGACGTACACTGTGCTAGGTCCCAAGGAGTACATGCCAAGATCGAGCAAACACATGCAGCGCCGAGGACAATCCCGCATAGGCATCGGCCATCAAGGGATTTCTTTCCTTTTCTTTATCCTCTTTCTTTTTAATTCAGCGCATAGATGTCACTTTCATGCACTAGTACTATGAGGAGGCAGTATTTCCCTCTGTCGCATGACCAACTTAATCAAGTGCTAGTTTTTGCAGCATGATTTTTTAAATCTAACTGATGAACAGTGCTAGCTAGCTTTGCATCAAGGGGCGTTTCGTCGGTGCACCTTTATCCACGGTCGGACGGACATTACATCTGCAAACAAACAGCGGTTGTTAGGGACGATCCATCTATAGAGTAAAGCGTCCATGGAATACTAGCAAGGAAAGTCCTAATTATGGCAAACTTTAGCACGCTTCTCGATATCTAACGGATGGATATCACTTGATCAGGTTCTCATGGAACCGTTCACGGTGGCCGGAGAGACGTGCCGTCAAAGGGATTAGATGGACATACGCACGCGCAGCAGCGCGGCGGCGGCGGACGGTCCAGCCAAAGAAATCATGCGTGTTGAAAAGACAGTGCGGGACAGTGCACCGATCAGAGCTCGGCTCGATGGCAGCACACCACAAGGGAGATTTGTTTTTCCCCTTTTTATTATTCAATGCCCACCTAGTCGATCGCCTGTTCCTCATTACTTTTGTTGACAAGTACGCAAAACAAAATTACTACTAAGTATAGTGAGGACTATTTTCGCAACATGTTCAGTGCGGATCGGTTCGTACGTTTGCTTTGGTCTGCTAAGGTCGTTGCCGCCGGTGAACAGGTTTTATATTTCCCTAACTATTCGGTTAGCTCCTAAAATTATTGCACACAGAATATTTTCTGTTGTTTTGCACTGCATTATTTTTGCAGAGATATTTTTCCGACACATGTGCACGGTGACGGTCTGGCCAGCCTCTCGCCGTCACCTAGGCCAGCCGACCTGTGTCGACATCGCCGTGCCACAACGTCGTCATACCATCGAGCCGACCTCGACGATCAGTCGGACTATTCGCTTCGCATATATTAATTATGCACCTTTTTTCACTATTATTATTTCTTGGTTGCACTACTTTGTGTGGGCAGGCAATCTATCTAGGTTGGGCCACGCTAACACCTCGGCAAGGCGATATCGTCGTCCCGCCGACGTTGACCAAGTCGTGGCGTCACGTCGATGCGTGTCCCTGTGTCAACTTTTTCATATTGCGGCTCCGCCGGGCTTTATAAAGTAGGACAAACACTCCTCGGCTACTGGCCAAGGAGGTGGAAGCCGATGGTCGGTCAACAAAGTTTTGTACAATGCGGATCCGAGCATTGATGATGTAAAATATTTGAATACATAGAATCATTACACATAATTTGTGATTTTACTTTGGATATCGATTCTTAATTCGGCCACCCGTGCCCACATTAAGGCTCGGGGTCTACTGGGCTTCGTGCTTATTATTTACAAATATTAAAGGGGTACATCGATCCCCTGATTAGGTGTTGCCACCCGACCAGTGTCTCGGGGGCTACTGCATTGACAATCCAATGCAGAAAATTTAAAGTGCAATATAGTTTTCGAGGAGATTATTATCCTCAGGTTGGTCGGCCGCACCCAACCTGAGTCTCGAGGACTTTGCACACCACATTTCTATTCCTAAGTATGCTGCCGAGCTGGGAATTGATCCTCAGGCTGATTTTGTGAATCGACCTGAGTCTCAGGGGCTACTAGGGTCAGCGGTTTGATTTTTTCCTTCAGGTGCATCCCGGATATTAGGCCAACACGCACCTTGAGGGCTACTGGCTATACATCTCAGCAGAGATTACATTGCACAATTCGAAATTAAATTCATAAAAATCAGCCAATGGACGAGGTGGTGTACTACCTCGGATACAGTCCGGCGTTGGTGCTCGGCTGCAATAGACACCCCGGAAGCAGTCCGGCATAAAGCTCGGACGCCAGTGGTTGGCTCCGTAGAGGGCATTTCTGGCATTAAGCTCGGCTAAAGTCCTTTGACTTTTTTGAGCCAAGGTGATCTATGACACTGTAACGCCCCGTGATCGACGTTCCAGACGGCTTCCATGTTTTTCGTGTTGGTCGTGTGTTTTATTTGTTGGTTGCATTTCATCATGGCATCATCCGCATTGCATCGGCACTCGTTGCCGTCATTGTTTTTAAAACATGCATTCGCTCGTAGTTGTCGTGTCCCCCCTTGCTTTCGTTGACCGTTCCGAGACCAACCTTGTTATTCGTTTGCCCTCTTGCCTAAACCGGAGTCTCTCTGTACAGTGCACATACCCCCTTGTGTGCGTGTCCGAAGCTGTCCCAAACCCGAACCGCTCAGTCATGACCATTGGGTCCGGATCATCCCCAAACATCTATAAAACATCTCCGTTTTATTATTCGGGCTACCTAACCTATTTATTTATGACCGCCCGATTATAACGGACGGACCGGATCAGCCCTACCCAGTCCCTGCCTATATAATCAGACCGAACCCTAATTTCTAGGGAGCTGTCCCATCCATCCTCCTCTCCGCCGCCACTAGCTCCACCTGGTCTCCCCCTTCCTCGGGATCCCCGATCCAATCCATCCACCCCACCCGGCCGAACCAACCACCTCCTCGTTTTGCATCCCCGACCAACCAAGCAACCCAGCCCCTCGCGCGCCTCCTACCTCAAGCAGGAGCTCGACCTGTTGCCAGCCACCACTTCCTCCTTCGTTTTCAGCACCACCCCAACCTGCAGCCTCCACCTCGCCCCGATCCAAATCCACCTACCCGCGCCTCCACTCAATCCTTGGCCATCTCCTGCTCGAGCGATTCCTGCTCCTTGCCTCGCCCAAACCCAAAGACAGGAGCTCCTCTTCGACCTTCAGTCGCCGCTAGCCGGAGCACCGGACCCAGCAGATGAGTCGCCGCCGGCCTCCTTTTCCTCTCCCCTGTTTTCCTCTCCTACCTCCTCTAAACTCTCTCCCTCGTTTGTTTTCTCCTCTGCCAGGAAACGTACGGGGCTCGCCCCTGCTGCCATGGTCGCCGATGCAAGGTTCTGCACCTCCCGTGCTCGCACGACCACACGCGTTGACCGCCGTCCCCGCCGCCCTCTCGTCCGGCTCCAACCACCTCTGCTTCGCCTCGCCAAGCCATCGCCGTTCCCTCTCCGATGCCCCGTCCCCATCGGATTTGCTCGAGCCCGCCACCACTGCGCCTCAAGCCTCTCCCGTCGGAGCCCCGCAGTTCCGATGCCGGCGCCTCCTGCATCGTGCCCTGCCGGCCTGCTGCCTCCTCTGCATCGCGCCGGTGCGCCTGGCCTCCTCATCGCCGGCCTCCCCTGCTTCTGCGTGCGGGGACGACGACCAGCGCCAAGTCCCGCTCGTTCTGGAGCGTTGACCGCGCCCCTCCACCTCGTTCGATCCGGCCAGCGTGGACGAGCACCACGGCCTCGCCTCGGCCCAGCTGATCTGCCTGCCCCAAGGCTCTACACCGACCGGGCCAAGAGTCCATGTGAGCAACCCTTGCCCAGATCCAGATTCAGCTCGTGTAGCGTTTTTTTCCAGTCCGTGCGATTTTTTTCCATTTATCCAGTGCATGCATAATTACAGGAGGATGCCATTATTTTAAATTGCCCACAAGTAAATAACCGTGCATCGGATTAAAATGTTTTATATATGTAAAATGCTTAGAATTTCATCTAGTTTCACATTATGCAACTTTCATCCATGTTAAAAATGTTTAAAATGATGTTTGCATATAATTTGCATATTTGTCATGTTAAAATGATTTAATTCATAACTAATTAACCATAGCTTGGATTTAAATAAACTTGATATGTAAATGGGGTAGAAAAATGCCTAGTTTAACATGGTGCACTTTATTTTGCTGTTTAACAACATTAAAATTGTGTTTATGGCAGAACAGTACCAAATCTAAAATATGCACATGGGGATTTTCCGGAATTGTTGTTTGTTGTTCCGGCCTCATTTAAACTTGCCTAAATAGTTAGTTTATTTATGCTTCACCCTCTTGCCATGTTTAACAACATTTAACTTTGTTGGGTACATAACCGAGAGAGAACTTAATGAGTCATGTGGTGTTTCGTCAATATGCAACTCGTTGCATATTGAGCTCCACTTAATTTGTAGTATTGTTTGTGCACTTTGCCATGCCATGCCTCTTTAAACCGGACATGCATCATACTTGATTGTGCATCATGTCGTGTTTCTGTGATGGTTGTTTACCATGTTGTTTGCTTCTTTCCGGTTTGCTTCTCTCGTTAGCTTCGGTTTCATTCCGGAGTTGTGAGGATTCATTCGACTACGTCTGTTTGTCTTCTTCATGGACTCGTTCTTCTTCCTTGCGGGATCTCAGGCAAGATGACCATACCCTCGAAATCACTTCTATCTTTGCTTGCTAGTTGTTCACTCTATTGCTATGCCGCGCTACCTACCACTTGCTATATCATGCCTCCCATATTGCCATGTCAAGCCTCTAACCCACCTTTCCCAGCAAACCATTGTTTGGCTATGTTACCGCTTTTGCTCAGCCCCTCTTATAGCGTTGCTAGTTGCAGGTGAAGATGAAGTTTGTTCCATGCCGGAACATGGATATGTTGGGATATCACAATATCTCTTATTTAATTAATGCATATATATACTTGGTAAAGGGTGGAAGGCTCGGCCTTATGCCTGGTGTTTTGTTCCACTCTTGCCACCCTAGTTTCCGTCATACCGGTGTTATCTTCCTTGATTTTGCGTTCCTTACGCGGTTGGGTGATTTATGGGACCCCCTTGACAGTTCGCTTTGAATAAAACTCCTCCAGCAAGGCCCAACCTTGGTTTTACCATTTGCCTACCTAAGCCTTTTTCCCTTGGGTTCTGCAGACTCAAGGGTCCTCTTTATTTACTCCCCCCCCCCCCCGGGCCAGTGCTCCTTCGAGTGCTGCTCCAAACCGAGCGATGTCCGGCGCCCCTGGGCAACCAGGGTCTATGCCAACCCGACGTCTTGCTCATCCGGTGTGCCCTGAGAACGAGATATGTGCAGCTCCCATCGGGATTTGTCGGCACATCGGGCGGCTTTGCTGGTCTTGTTTTGCCATTGTCGAAGTGTCTTGTAAACCGGGATTCCGAGTCTGATCGGGTCTTCCCGGGAGAAGGAATATCCTTCGTTGACCGTGAGAGCTTATAATGGGCTAAGTTGGGACACCCCTGCAGGGTATAAACTTTCGAGAGTCGTGCCCGCGGTTATGTGGCAGATGGGAATTTGTTAATATCCGGTTGTAGAGAACTTGACACTTGACTTAATTAAAACGCATCAACCGCGTGTGTAGCCGTGATGGTCTCTTTTCGGCGGAGTCCGGGAAGAGAACACGGCTTTTGGGTTATGTTTGACGTAAGTAGGAGTTCAGGATCACTTCTTGATCATTACTAGTTGACGACCGTTCCGTTGCTCCTCTTCTCGCTCTTATTTGCATATGTTAGCCACCATATATGCTTAGTGCTTGCTGCAGCTCCACCTCACTACCCTTTCCTACCCATAAGCTTAAATAGTCTTGATCTCGCGGGTGTGAGATTGCTGAGTCCTCGTGACTCACAGATACTTCCAAAACAGTTGCAGGTGCCGACGATACCAGTGCAGGTGATGCAACCGAGCTCAAGTGGGAGTTCGACGAGGACCTTGGTCGTTACTATGTTTCGTTTCCTGATGATCAGTAGTGGTGCCTAGTTGGGGACGATCAGGGATCTAGCATTTGGGGTTATCTTCTTTTTACTTGGATTTGACCGTACTCGGTCTATGTGTGTATCTTGAATGATGTATGAATTTATTTATGTATTGTGTGAAGTGGCGATTGTAAGCCAACTCTTTATCCCATTCTTGTTCATTACATGGGATTGTGTGAAGATGACCCTTCTTGCGACAAAACCACAATGCGGTTATGCCTCTAAGTCGTGCCTCGACACGTGGGAGATATAGCCGCATCGTGGGTGTTACAAGTTGGTAATCAGAGCCATCCCCGACTTAGGAGCCCCCTGCTTGATCGAATCGCTGACGTTGTTGAGTCTAGAACAAAAGTGTTTTGAGTCTTAGGATTATATATATCAGAGAGTAGGATTCTTTTTACTCCTCAGTCCCTTCGTCGCTCTGGTGAGGCCCCCTGACGTAGAAGTTTTGACTCTCCTCTCCTCAAATTTCACTAAAAAATTTTAGGATCACGCGGGTATCTTGGAATCGTTCCGATGGTTTTGTGACGAGAACATTGTTCTTGGTGCCTCCTGACATTTAGGGGTTGTGGCAGTGTCCCGGGGAGTTGAGTATCGTTGCAGTACTGAAATACCTGAGTTTTGCCGACATCGAAAATATCTTTTATGCAGTTGTTGGTGAGATCACCTCGACGCCACCCAGTACTGGGGCGGGAGTTCGGGAGTATTGCCATAACTCGTATAACGGATGCTTTTCGAAGGTTGAGGTACACGATTTCCGGAGTTTTCTTGGTTATGTGTTGACGGATGGATACAGCTGGATCTAGGGATTGTTAGTTTGTGTGAGATATATTGCGTCCCCTGTATCCCCAACACCTGATTGCATAACCAGAAAGTTTCGGGAGTTTATAGGTGGGAATTCAAGTAGCTCCTAGAATATCCTTCCAACAGACACATGATACGATATGGGATCTATCATATGTTTATTTCTGGCTCATTTTGCAAGCCAATCCTTTGTTTTGTTTTAAGTTGTGGTATTCGAGTTGCTTCAATGTCAAGTGTTTATTCAATACCTTTTCCAAGTGGTGTTCTCATGTTTCTATGGGAGTGTTAATCCTTCTTGGTCATCAAGAGTGTCATCCCAATTCTATTTCCAACCGGTGTAATTCTCTTCAAGTGGATCCGATCATTTTCAACATCTGCAAGATCAACTCTAAGTTTTCTCAATGGTGTTTGTTTCATCCGTCCCAAGTTGCCTTTGTTTTTCCCGCCCTCCCACCCTTTTTCTTCAAGGACTAAGATTTCTTAACCAAGTATCCTTTTTATTGATGGGAAGTCTCTCCATCCTTTTCCGTCAATGTTCTTATCCGGTGATTCTCAGGAAGATACTAACGGAGCTTCAAGTTCATCATTCTCTTTTCTTCTCCGGTGGATTCAATTCAAGTTTTCGGGGTTAATCACATTCCTTTCCTTGTTTCAAATGCTTTCTCATGTCGGTGCATCTCTTAATCATCCACCTCTTGCTATTCATGTTATCTGGAGTGCTGAAGATATCTCAGAAGATTCGCATTTCCATTCCCAATCCGTTCAAGCTATCTCGAGGTTGTTATCTCTTTTGAGCCATTTAATTCAACCGGCACAATCTTTTTTTTAATCATTCAACGGTGTATCTTTTGAGTGGGCCCTAACCCACAGGTCTTTTCCCAGGATCTTACCTGACTCTTCTAATTCTTTTCGGAGTTATTCTCAAATTCATTGCAAAGTTTGACGTAAGAATGAATTATCATCAGTCAAATGTCTTTCTCCAAGATCTTTCAAATTCTTTTCATCGTTGGTTCAACCTTTCTAATTTTCATTCCGGAGTGCCTAAAAATTTATGGTGGTGTTTCTTTCATCATTCTCAACATTTGAAGACCGAAGAAGAGTTTTTCCTCCAAATCTTGGTCCGTTCTCTTCAAGATTCATGGTTCTAGCTTCATGCCATCCTCTCATAATTTTTTGCGATTGTGAGAATTCTTTTCAACCCATCCGGAGCATTGCAGGAGTCTTTTCAGTTTTGATTCTCCGCAGCCCATCATCTCATAATTATTCATTCTCAGCTTTCAGCTCTCGTTCTCCAAATCTTACTGGTGAATCGTTCAAGTATCCTCTAGTCAGTTCTCGATCTCTTCGTTCTCATGTATCTAAATACCCTCAAGTATATTCATTCGTTTTCCAATTCTTCCCGGTGAATTCTGCCTTTGTTACTTTCATTCTCAATTCTTACGGTGGGTCATTCAAGAATTCTCTTCCGTTGTTATCGTATCAATTCATTCGCTCTTTCCAATTTCTCTTCCGTTGTTACCGGTGGTCCGTTGAAGTCCTTCCCAAGTTTACGCTATATCTCTCTTAATCCTTTCTACAAGAATAAGTAGTATGCCAAATCCGTTGCTTGTCATCAATTTAAATTGGTGAAGGATATGCATAATGTAATTCTTGTTATGGTTTCATCCAAGTGATCTAGTTTCTTCTTTCCAGAGTTGTTCATCATGTCACATTTCTCGGTTCGAGAGGCTTCATCTTTTTCTTTTCCAGAGTTCCAAGCTTTCTGCATTATCTCGTCGCGAAGCTCCACCTAAATCATTGCAAGGCTTCACCTTGTGTTTTCAACTTTTCTTTCTTTTTATCATCCTTTATTACCGGAGTTCTTCATGGAGGCTCTACATGGTGGTTCGTCAAGGGTTCCTTTCATTCTTCAAGTGTTCTTCAAGAATTCTCTCGAAGCTAAGATCCGCCAAGCTATACTCTAAAATAAACATGGTGTTCAACACATGTTTTGTCTTGAGGAGTTCAAGCATTCTTCATCTCGCATTCCAAAGTGCAATTCTTTCTACCTTATCTTTTGAGATGGCGTTATGTCATTTCTGACAATTTCTTTATGTTTCATGATTCACAAAGTTTTCAAGAGTAAAATATTTAAATCCATCATTTTATCTTCGTTCAAGAGATCTTTTCAACCAGTGGATCTTTTTGTTGGAGTTGTATTGGGTTATATTTCACCTATAGCCTTCCCTAAGGAATGTAGCTATTTGTTGTGTTTATCAATGATCAAATTTTCTCCTTCTCATCTTGGTGAAGAAGTTTTCATCTCCTTGTTGATCTCAATCCAATCAACTGTTTCCGTTAGTGGCGGGTTGTCACCTCATAATTTTGAGATGTGTTCCATAAGCCCTCAACAAGCTTGTTCTTTTCGTTGTTGATTTTCCAACAACTCCGTTATAACCTTCTTGGAAGGGTGCTTTCCAAGCTCATTTGTGGCAGAAGTTGTCATTTTCTTCTCCATTCCTTTATTCCAATGATCTATCTTCTATTTTTTCTTCCGGAGGCATGGTGATGTTGCTCTCTTCACTCATCATCTCAATTTGTGAGGATCGTGTTCTTTTTATTGCTTATCCATTTAACCGGAGTGTTGTGTCTATCATTCCTCTTTTAACCGGAGTCTCATCCAAGTGCTTTATTTTGCCAAGTTCATATTCTACCCCTTCCATTTTCCAACCGGAGCGTTATCGTAATTGATCATTATCGTTCCTTGTACATCTCGTTTCAACCGAAGTGCTTGCATGTACTTCTCGTCCATTGTTCTCGTCATTCATAGCTTCGCAAACTCCAAGGTTCACATGGTGTTCCTTGTTTCTCTTTTCTACCGGTGTGCTTTCATATTCCTTTTGATCCGTTAAGCTCTTGTTTCATATTCTTCAACCTACAAAGGTTCTCGCAATGTTCCTTGTTCCTCTTTGATAACGGAGTGTTTTCAATCTCGTTCATCTCCCTTGTATTCTCTCTTTTCGTTCGTTCAATCTCTCAAGGTTCGTGGTTTCACTCGTTTGTCAAAGAAGCAACTTAGTTTACCTCTCCTCTTCCTTTTCTGCTTTTCTCCGGTGCCATCTTTAGATCTCGGGACGAGATGCTCTTGTAGTGGTGGAGTGTTGTAACGCCCCGTGACCGACGTTCCAGACGGCTTCCATGTTTTTTGTGTTCGCCGTGTGTTTTATTTGTTGGTTGCATTTCATCATGGCATCATCCGCATTGCATCGGCACTCGTTGCCGTCATTGTTTTTAAAACTTGCATCCGCTCGTAGTTGTCGTGTCCCCCCTTGCTTTCGTTGACCGTTCCGAGACCAACCTTGTTATTCGTTTGCCCTCTTGCCTAAACCGGAGTCTCTCTGTACAATGCACAGACCCCCTTGTGTGCGCGTCCGAAGCTGTCCCGAACCCGAACCGCTCAGTCATGACCATTGGGTCCGGATCATCCCCAAACATCTATAAAACATCTCCGTTTTATTATTCGGGCTACCTAACCTATTTATTTACGACCGCCCGATTATAATCGGACGGACCGGATTAGCCCTACCCAGTCCCTGCCTATATAATCAGACCGAACCCTAATTTCTAGGGAGCTGTCCCATCCATCCTCCTCTCCGCCGCCACTAGCTCCACCTGGTCTCCCCCTTCCTCGGGATCCCCGATCCAATCCATACACCCCACCCGGCCGAACCAACCACCTCCTCGTTTTGCATCCCCGACCAACCAAGCAGCCCAGCCCCTCGCGCGCCTCCTTCCTCAAGCAGGAGCTCGACCTGCTGCCAGCCACCACTTCCTCCTTCGTTTTCAGCACCACCCCAACCGGCAGCCTCCACCTCGCCCCGATCCAAATCCACCTCCCCGTGCCTCCACTCGATCCCTGGCCATCTCCTGCCCGAGCGATTCCTCCTCCTTGCCTCGCCCGAACCCAAAGAGAGAAGCTCCTCTTCGACCTTCAGTCGCCGCTAGCCGGAGCACCGGACCCAGCAGATGAGTCGCCGCCGGCCTCCTTTTCCTCTCCCCTGTTTTCCTCTCCTACCTCATCTAAACTCTCTCCCTCGTTTGTTTTCTCCTCTACCAGGAAACGTACGGGGCTCGCCCCTGCTGCCATGGCCGCCGGTGCAAGGTTCTGCACCTCCCGTGCTCGCACGACCGCGCGCGTTGACCGCCGTCCCCGCCGCCCTCTCGTCCGGATCCAGCCACCTCTGCTTCGCCTCGCCAAGCCGTCGTTGTTCCCTCTCCGGTGCACCGTCCCCATCGGATTTGCTCGAGCCCGCCACCACTGCGCCTCAAGTCTCTCCCGCCAGAGCCCCGCAGTTCCGCTGTCGGCGCCTCCTGCATCGCACCCTGCCGGCCTGCTGCCTCCTCTGCATCACGCCGGTGCACCTGGCCTCCTCATCGCCGGCCTCCCCTGCTTCTGCGTGTGGGGACGACGACCAGCGCCAAGTCCCGCTCGTTCTGGAGCGTTGACCGCGCCCCTCCACCTCGTTCGATCCGGCCAGCGTGGACGAGCACCACGGCCTCGCCTCGGCCCAGCTGATCTGCCTGCCCCAAGCCTCTACACCGACCGGGCCAAGAGCCCATGTGAGCAACCCTTGCCCAGATCCAGATTCAGCCCGTGTTGCTTTTTTTTCCAGTCCGTGCGATTTTTTTCCATTTATCCAGTGCATGCATAATTACAGGAGGATGCCATTATTTTAAATTGCCCACAAGTAAATAACCGTGCATCGGATTAAAATGTTTTATATATGTAAAATGCTTAGAATTTCATCTAGTTTCACATTATGCAACTTTCATCCATGTTAAAAATGTTTAAAATAATGTTTGCATATAATTTGCATATTTGTCATGTTAAAATGATTTTATTCATAACTAATTAAGCATAGCTTGGATTTAAATAAACTTGATATGTAAATGGGGTAGAAAAATGCCTAGTTTAACATGGTGCACTTTATTTTGCTGTTTAACAACATTAAAATTGTGTTTATGGCAGAACAGTACCAAATCTAAAATATGCACATGGGGATTTTCCGGAATTGTTGTTTGTTGTTCCGGCCTTATTTAAACTTGCCTAAATAGTTAGTTTATTTATGCTTCACCCTCTTGCCATGTTTAACAACATTTAACTTTGTTGGGTACATAACCGAGAGAGAACTTAATGAGTCATGTGGTGTTTCGTCAATATGCAACTCGTTGCATATTGAGCTCCACTTAATTTGTAGTATTGTTAGTGCACTTTGCCATGCCATGCCTCTTTAAACTGGACATGCATCATACTTGATTGTGCATCATGCCATGTTTCTGTGATGGTTGTTTACCATGTTGTTTGCTTCTTTCCGGTTTGCTTCTCTCGTTAGCTTCGGTTTCGTTCCGGAGTTGTGAGGATTCATTCGACTACGTCCGTTTGTCTTCTTCATGGACTCGTTCTTCTTCCTTGCGGGATCTCAGGCAAGATGACCATACCCTCGAAATCACTTCTATCTTTGCTTGCTAGTTGTTCGCTCTATTGCTATGCCGCGCTACCTACCACTTGCTATATCATGCCTCCCATATTGCCATGTCAAGCCTCTAACCCACCTTTCCCAGCAAACCGTTGTTTGGCTATGTTACCGCTTTTGCTCAGACCCTCTTATAGCGTTGCTAGTTGCAGGTGAAGATGAAGTTTGTTCCATGCTGGAACATGGATATGTTGGGATATCACAATATCTCTTATTTAATTAATGCATCTATATACTTGGTAAAGGGTGGAAGGCTCGGCCTTATGCCTGGTGTTTTGTTTCACTCTTGCCGCCCTAGTTTCCGTCATGCCGGTGTTATGTTCCTTGATTTTGCGTTCCTTACACGGTTGGGTGATTTATGGGACTCCCTTAACAGTTCGCTTTGAATAAAACTCCTCCAGCAAGGCCCAACCTTGGTTTTACCATTTGCCTACCTAAGCCTTTTTCCCTTGGGTTCTGCAGACTCAAGGGTCATCTTTATTTACCCCCCCCCCCCGGGGCCAGTGCTCCTTCAAGTGCTGGTACAAACCGAGCGATGTCCGGCGCCCCCTGGGCAACCAGGGTCTATGCCAACGCGACGTCTTGCCCATCCGGTGTGCCCTGAGAACGAGATATGTGCAGCTCCTATCGTGATTTGTTGGCACATCGGGCGGCTTTGCTGGTCTTGTTTTACCATTGTCGAAATGTCTTGTAAACCGGGATTCCGAGACTGATCGGGCCTTCCCGGGAGAAGGAATATCCTTCGTTGACCGTGAGAGCTTATAATGGGCTAAGTTGGGACACCCCTGCAGGGTATAAACTTTTGAGAGCCGTGCCCGCGGTTATGTGGCAGATGGGAATTTGTTAATATCCGGTTGTAGAGAACTTGACACTCGACTTAATTAAAACGCATCAACCGTGTGTGTAGCCGTGATGGTCTCTTTTCGGCGGAGTCCGGGAAGAGAACACGGCTTTTGGGTTATGTTTGACGTAAGTAGGAGTTCAGGATCACTTCTTGATCATTACTAGTTGACGACCGTTCCGTTGCTCCTCTTCTCGCTCTTATTTGCGTATGTTAGCCACCATATATGCTTAGTGCTTGCTGCAGCTCCACCTCACTACCTTCTCCTACCCATAAGCTTAAATAGTCTTGATCTCGCGGGTGTGAGATTGCTGAGTCCTCGTGACTCACAGATACTTCCAAAACAGTTGCAGGTGCCAACGATACCAGTGCAGGTGATGCAACCGAGCTCAAGTGGGAGTTCGACGAGGACCTTGGTCATTACTATGTTTCGTTTCCTGATGATCAGTAGTGGTGCCCAGTTGGGGACGATCAGGGATCTAGCATTTGAGGTTATCTTCTTTTTACTTGGATTTGACCGTAGTCGGTCTATGTGTGTATCTTGAATGATGTATGGATTTATTTATGTATTGTGTGAAGTGGCGATTGTAAGCCAACTCTTTATCCCATTCTTGTTCATTACATGGGATTGTGTGAAGATGACCCTTCTTGAGACAAAACCACAATGCGGTTATGCCTCTAAGTCGTGCCTCGACACGTGGGAGATATAGCGGCATCGTGGGTGTTACAGACACCTCGGATATAGTCCGGCGTTGGAGCTTGGATACTCTCCAGCGTTGGAGTTTGGATTCGGTCCGGCGTTGGAGCTCGGATACAGTCCGGCGTTGGTGCTCGGCTGCAAAAGATACCTCAAATGCAGTCCGGCGTTGGAGCTCGGATGCAAGAGGACACCCCCGCACGGGGACAACTTCAAACCCGAGGTGGGCGTGAAAATAACAAGGCATTGATAAAGGCCGGAAACCTAAAGGGGCTCCTCGGATACCCAACGTGCAAACTCTTCGGATGCACTTTGGCGATCCTCAAGATCGAAGATGGGAAGATTTGTTGAACCAGTTTTCAAGACCGACGACCGGAGATGAAGAACAGTTCGGAAGAATGGAGGAGCATCCCCAACTTGAAGACCGGTTCAGGGGCTACTGACGGTGTCCTGGACTAGGGGGTACTCACCACGTCGTCTCCCGATCAGTTAGATTGGGTCGATGACCCCATGGCCGCATACTCATGGGCCAGTTCGGACAACCCCTGCCGCATACAAGGAAGACTCCACAAGACTTGGCGCCCAAGACAAGGACTCTCCTAAACCCTAGGCCTCCGGTGTCTTATATAAACCGAGGCCAGGCTAGTCAATGGACAATCTCATATTCATTACTACAATCTCGTGGTAGATGCATGTACTCTGTACTACACCCATATGAATACAATCAAAAGCAGCATGTAGGGTATTATCTCATCAAGAGAGGCCGAAGCTGGGTAAAACCCCGTGTCCATGTTACCATCGCTCCAAGACGCCTAGCTTAGGACCCCTACTACGAGATCCGCCGGATATTGAACCGACAACCACCGCGGGCCAGTAGTGATCGACGGACGATGCCGTGAGGTGATGCATGAGGCTCTCCGGCGAGCCATCAAATGGCGGCGTGCACTCATAGCACTAGTAGGGCGTCTGCGCGCATCTGGAACTATGCTCCGCCAGCGAGTGCTGGTCGACATACCTCTCGCAACCGAAACTCTTGTAGACGCAGGGCACCATGCAGGCATCTACTAGGCCGTCCATGAAACAGGAGTGGCTGTAGGGGGACGTTGCGCCCGCCAAATGGAGCGCGGGTGGGAGTGGCTGTAGGGGATGTTGCGCCCGCCGAATGGAGCGCAGGAGTAGCACACGAAGCAGTAGATGGTGCTCCTCTCTAGTCTCTACTCTTATAAAAAACCGGGTTGGTGATGATGTTGTGCCTGGCATCTTGTAATATAGACCGTCCGATCTATATCTGACGGATAGAAAGCAAACTATGACAATTTTACAAAAGATGCCCGCAGCTCTCTCCACATTTACAGATAAGGCCTTCCCTCGTTCATCCTTATCTCCCACAACCTCATTGCTGAGCAATTACAAAAGGAAGTCTCTGGAACAATCTGGCATGGTGGCCGCTGCCGGCCTGTCCATCCCCATGCCTCCGCCCAGTCCGACCACCAGTCACCACCACGCCCCACTCCTCCTCACCTTATCTCTCATCTTTCTCGAGATATCATTTTTTCGATGAAATTCTCGAGATACCATTTTTCCGATAAAATTCTCAAGATATCATTAGTTTCTACACATGGGATTATTCCTGCATGGGCAATCACAACAGGTGTTTTGTAAAAAATGAATCTTGATGTTCTGTGCAATGCACGGGTGTCTTGCTAGTTTGCGTATAATTCCAAACACCATGTAGACATGGTCTTTGACCATTTTACAACTATGTTAGTATCATTGTTAGTGGCCAGCCGGTGCAAGTTATAGCCCGGGGTGTTTTAACCTTTTTTTAGTAATGATATCTGGCGATTGTTCGCCGCGAGCTCAATCTTAGCGAATCCCACATAACCGTCAGATTTCCATCCGACGGTGGCCTGTTTTAAGCCATAGTATTTGACAAACCGCCACCCTTACACACATACTATAACTGCGTCACGGGAGTTTGCAACTGCCATGTCTCCTAGTAAACGTTTGCTGGGGATTGGAGTTAGCACCGATGGCAGTTCGTAGTCGTTCCACGCCCGGGCATTGAAGTTTGTAACTATTTTAGATTAGAATATACTACTCCTCCGGTGCTAGTAGTAGAGCAGAGTCCTACTCCACTATATGCAAACTAGGGCATAGTAGTAGTTACTGTAGGGAGTACTATTACTATGATCACTCAAGCAAGTTGTCTGGCATCGATATGACCCTACGCTGCTGGGATGTGTCTTGTAAGTCAAGCGGCGTGTTGTTGTCATCATCACGTGTCCACTTCCCGCAGCACATATTTGCTTCTCCATCTTCGTCCGCACATAATCGTCCAATCTTCCATCCCCGCTAAGGCGCCTCCCCCCTCTTCCGAAACCCAAGCACTAACAATGGAAGAATCGAGCAGTGTCCGTCGAAAGAGTGGCTGGAATTCGCTCCCCACAGAGGTAATCAAGCTCATTGTTTCGTGTGTGGACAATCTCAGTACCATGCCGCTCGCCGCGTGCTCGTCGGGGCTGGACCGTTTACTCAAAGCCCTCAGGCCGGAGCTTTTTAAGCCAGCTCCTTGCTTGTTGATACCGCCTGGTCTTCAGAAACGGCGTGTCACGCAGCATAACGATCGTAGGGTGGCGAGCATCAACCCCCTTGACTGCGATCCGATCCCCGTCACCCTCAACTACATTAATGGTATGTACTGGGTCGGCATGAACACGTCTTGGATAGTTCTCGTCGACGGTTGCGGTAGCTGGATGCTCGTGGAGGTCTACACCCGGCGATTGATCCCCCTTCCTTCGATTAACAGTGCACTACTTTGTCACCGCGGCCCAGAATACTCAGAATCTTACAGTAGCCAACATGATAACAAGTTTGATTTGCTCAAGGTTGTAATCTGCCAAGCGCCCACAAGATCTGCGAATTATAAAGACTTCAGGCTAATTGTGTTCTTCAACCGTGATCTTGCCTATCTGACAAGTCACTGCAGTAAGTGGATAAATCTACCAGTCTATCGCAGGATCATACATCCTCCATGGTTCCCTGATGCCATTGAACACAAGGGCTTCATTTACGCTGTGGAATCCTTCTATGGCTGGACGTATTACTGGCCTACTCCAGTCATCACTACAAATGGTTGTTACAACAGTATGTTACTTTCCTATGATATCATGATGGCTTGCTTATATTACTGTCAACATTTACTGAAAAAATATTCATGCTCATAACATGTTGTTCTTAAGATTGACTACAGTACGAGCCCTTTTTTATTTGACTCCGATTTGATATGATGTTGTAAGCCGCCTGGTGTCCCTACCCTTCCTAATCCCAGAACCTTTCAAAGAAAAGTGGCATGGCAGTTGCAGGTGGTTCCTGGCTCGATCAGACGATGGTGAACGATTGATGATCGTTCGCACGTACCAGACGTGTTGTTTCATGGAATACAATCACAGTCGCTGCAAGGTCTTTGAGCAGGATCCCAGCTCCTTTGGGCCTTCAGGAATTTTTGACTGGAGGCTGGTAAGTAGCCTTGGTACACACTCTCTGTTTCTCGGACTAGATTATCCGATTAGCTAGGAGATAACCGACGGCAAGGATCATGATGGCAGCGCGGTTTCGTTCATCAAGCAAAACTGTGTGTACACAGCGTACCATGCGTCTCTCCATGCACCATACCCTGATATCTGCCGCCACGCTCTGCAGCCCAAAGTAGGAGAGAGGGTCGCAAGTATCAGACTTCGACCCGCTGGCTGGAGTGTCCCCCGTTAGGCACCCATCTGGTTTAAGCCGTCAGCCAATCTCCACAGCTTAATAAATAGTAACGTCTAACTGAGCCAGTTAGTTAGATGCGTACACTTGGTGTAGTAGGATCTTTATTTAGTTTGATGCATACACTTGTTCTTTTTTGGTAGCCCTTTTGTAATGATGGCTTATGTTTGGTTTGTAAGAGAGAGTTGCGTCTTTACTCTTCTGGCCTGCTTACTGCTTCTGTTGCACCCCCAGCCCTGGTTGTTGATGCTGCTGTTTTCAATGTACAATCAGTAGTATATTTCATCTGTTGGTTGAAAAAAATGTGTTGTTAGAACGACAAACACAATGTTTTGGAAGTCCTTGCATGGTCCGATCCTTTAGCGAGTACTATTTTTGGTACGGAACACATTTTCCACTTCTCAATAACATGCAACCCACTAATGAAGGCCCAATAGAGGAGCCCATAATTAACTGGAAGGAAGGCTCTCACATGAATCCAGCCCAGGTACATGCTCATGGTCCCCTAAACATAAATAAATAAATAAATAAATAAAGCTAAATGCTCATGCACCAGTTCTTTAAATTCACAATTTGAAAAGTCAAATTTTAACAGGAGGATATTATTTCCTATGAGAGTGTCGTTACATTCAGTCGACATTATTCTTAGGCAAAGATCGCGACTAGTCTTCTTTCTCCCACCATTTTCTTCCTCCAACCAGCGGACCCATGCAAATCGTAGTCAACGTCGTAAATAGTTCCGTTCCATTTTTATTTTTCAATAATAATGCCCAACCCAGCCCAACACATTGGCGACACCACTTTATCCTCCGCCTTGGTGCGCTCGCAGCGGCGCCGCCGTCCGGCCCTGTCAATATCGTGAATCGGGAGAGGACTGTAGTTGTGAGTATGACAGTATGGACCCACCAGGTCCACTCCCGAACACAAGCAAGCGCCTCTTTTACTACTTAGATGCATCCCTCGTTTTTTACTCTAATCCACCCTGCTGATATCTGGGACCCACATCATTGTCACCGTATAGTCAATTAACGACAGTATTGCACAACTTTTGTTTTGAGGATTTGTTCGGAGGAGCAGGCTATAAACTGGGTTGTGCGGTCTTTGTGGCCCGTCTAATAACATGACCAGCTCAGCAGTTTTTTCTTTGGGAAAATAGATAGCCCACTATTTCTTTTTGAAGAATACCCAAGCTAGGCCTATTTGTTTTCTCTGACTTATTGGGCTGCAAATCTTTCAAGATGAGGAGGGATGCATTCCGGCCTTGCCAAAGAGTATGGGCGGTATATCTTAAAAGTAATATCAAAGGGGTTGCAAATTCCAAAAAAATTATAGCAAATGGGTAATTAGTTTCGTATTTTGTTTTTGTTCTTCACTGATATTTTATATTTCATTGGATTTTAGCATGGCATAGTACTAATTTATTTTTAAATTTGTTTTAGTATGGCTACTAATTTTTGGATTAAGAATATTTTGTCCCCAGCAAAAATATGCGAATTTTTAAAATTTCGCATATTTTTTAGTTCAATTTTTTAACCCTGGCACTGACGAGAAAATGGGCAGCAATTCTAAAAATGGAAAATGGGCTGCAATAAATTCCATATGACTTAGCAAATGGGCAGTAAATTATAGAAATAATAGCAAATGGGTTGTACACGCCACAGATTTCGAGGCTGACTTGTTTACGCAAGGCTTTGTCAGTCAACACACGATTCTAGCAGCAATGACTATTGGATGTCCATCCAACGACCGACGTGCTTCTTCAATCTTTGATCTTCCTGCTCCAGCCACCTAAACAAGCGCCGGCGGGACTGTCTGCTCCCTCCTCTTTGTGGCGGGCTGTGGTGCCGCGCAGGCTTCACCGGCCCACCCTACTCCCTCCGCTGGCCTGGCCATCCCTCTACCCACCCACACCTCCTATTATTCTCCGGTGACGGCAGCCTCACACCGCAGCCGAACCAGTCAACTGTCATACTCTCCTCAGCGTGGGCACCCAATGTTGTGTCTTCGTAGGCTCCGGGTCGTTCCATTCCTAGGCCTCACAGTCGTCCACCGCGTTGATGCTCTAGGCGCGGCGTGCTCAACATTCAACAAACGACAGCCATCGGAATAGGGATGTACGTGGAGAGGCTGACAGTAGGTACCCCCATGGTCCATGGCCGCATGCAAGTAGCTGCCTCCTTATTACGCGAAAAAAATGATTCCTCCCACTGACATCTGGGCGCACCGGTTCGGAGGCTGACCTGTGGGCCTACTAAGTTGACGCGTACGCAGGGCTTTGTCAACTTAGTCAACAAACGATTCTAGCAGCAGTGACTGTTGGATTTTAATCGAACGATCCTGCTACTTCTTCAATCGCTGCTCTTCTTACACTACCGCCCAAACCAGCGCCGGCGAGAGCGCCTGCTCCTGTCTCCAGTGGCCGGCTGTGCTGCCACGCATGCCTCACCGCCCCACCCTACTCCCACCGCTGGCAGGCCATCCCTCTACTGTCTACTCAGCCACAACCCGTGTTATTCTGCATCGACGGCAGCCTCACACCGCAGCCGAACCAGTCAACCCTCATACTCCTCTCCGTGTGGGCATCCACTGCTGCGTCTTCCCCGGCTCCGCGTCGTCCCCTTCCAGGCCTCGCTGTCGTCCACTGCCTTGGTGCTCTCGGTGCGGCGTGGTCAATGTGGTCAAGGAACGACTTCCATCGGAAGAGGACTGAACGTGGAGAGGCTGATAGCTGGGTCCATGGCCGCAATAAGGAAGTGCAACCTTACTATGGGTAAAATAATTATTCCTCCACCTGGCAGCGAGGACCCACTGGAAGGGACTCTGTATTTTGCGGAAAAAAAGTTTCCCCCTGACAGCTGGGACCTACCAGCTACATCTTCGCATGCAAGGATGTGCGTCCATATTACGGGAAAAAATGATTCCCCCCCTGACCGCTGGGACCCACCATCAATAACTTCGCACACAAGGAAGTGCCTCCTTATCCTTCCTGAGAGTCAGGACCCACCTGGTCGAAGCGTACGTAGCGTTGTCATTCTGGTCGCGAACGTGTACGTACATACTTGTCGATCGGTCCCTCTGCAATGATGAACCGTGGCCGAGCAAGTAGCGGCACGTGTAGTAGTAGAGCCCCCGATGTAGCAGTTCAGGCAATCCAGTCAAAACCATGTACACGTACGCACAACCAGATGCCAAAAAATATGGCCACGTACATACATACGGGCGGGGTCTCGAATGCCTACTTGCGCACTTGTACGACCATGGCTCGTGTACATGGAGAGGCAACGGACTGCAAAAACGGCGTCCTGTTCATCGGAAGCCAACCGGCTGGGTTGGAACAGAGAAACTGCGTGGTGTTCATGGGGAGGCAACAAAATGGGCCGTGTTCATCTAGAGGCAACGAAATACGCCGTGTTCATCGGGAGCCAACCGGCTTGGACGGAACAGCCGAAACGAGGTCTGGCGTACCGCAGAACGGAGGAAACAGGCCTTCTGTTCGACCGCGTATGGACGAAACAGGGTCATGTTCATCGGGAAGGGTCTGGCGTACCGCAAAACGGAGGAAACAGACTTGTGTTCTACCGTGTACGGTCAAAACGGGGTCCTGTTGATCGGGAGGGGTGTGGCGTACCGCAAAACGGAGGAAACGGACTAGTGTTGGAGCGCCTACGGTTGAAACGGGGTCCCGTTGATTGGGAGGGGTGTGGCGTACCGCAAAACGGGACTCCATGGGCTACTGTTCATCCACCGTCGACTTCCTCCAGTCTCCACCTGCTACTGTTTATCCACCGTCGACTTCCTCCAGCCTCTACCAGCTACTGTTCATCCACGGGGTCCTGTTCATCCAGCCTCCACCGGCTACTATTCATCCAGCCCTCCACGGGGTCCTGTCCATCCAGCCTCCACCGGCTACTGTTCAACCAGCACTCCACGGGGTCCTATTCAACCAGCCCCTCCACGGGGTCCTGTTCAACCAGCCCTCCACGTACGGGGTCCCTCCACCGGCTACTATTCATCCACCCCCACGCCTCCTCGATCGGGGTCATGTTCATCCAGCGGCAACGGCCTCTACTACCATAGGATACTGTTCATCCAACCCCCACCAGGAACTGTTCATCATGAGGCAGCTTCGATCGACTTCAGTTAGCGGCAGTAGTGAAGGAATCACTCGGGTTCAGTTAACAACAAGGGACCGATCGGGGTTCAGTAACGTAGCTAGTGCAATCGCTCGGGTTCAGTTAGAGCACAATGCCTCGCACACACGCGCGTACGTGTACGAGAGAAACGCGCAAACCTCCGTGCATCGCTCGGCCCCGACCACCCACCGTAAGCGGAAACTCCCCGATATTTTCCTCGCCCTCGCTTCTACCACGATTTTTTCTGTCATGGACGGCCCAAAGAATGTCATGCAGGTGCGTCTCTGGCCCACCCAGGACGAAACGCCCATTTTATGTCATGATTTTTTGTCATAGAAGTAGGAGCCCACCACATATATGATGATACCGCGTTTTTTCACAGTTATCTTCATAGAAGTGTCATAAGCATGACAGAAAAAATTCGTTCGGCCCAAAATGTCATGGATGTGTCTTTTTTTGTAGTGCTACTTTTACAGAGTGGCGCACGATTTTAGGGAACGTGCCAAAACACTGAGGAAAAGAAAAGGTGCACTCGGCCAATGCCCATAGTTGGCATGACACCAACCAATGGCAAATCCTATTGCTTTATGGCCTCCAAGTCCAACATGGCAACCTCCCGATTGCCATGCAGAAACCTATGAAGACGCGCCTGTTTCGTTCTTTCCAGATAGACCACAAGGTGTAGATGATCTTGCCGCTTCGTCGCCGACGAACATTTTTTTGCTCATTTGCAAGCAAATTTTCCCACCCACCAAACACGCCCCCCAGCTCAAGCAAGTAGATTGTCCAAGAGTTTACCTGGTTCTAGACCGCGACCGAGAAGGGATAATCCTTGCAAAGGTGGGCTGCCATTTTAGGCTCCTGAAAGCATAGTTGGCATCTCGGGTCGTGCGGCCAACCCCTCAGAGCCAGCCTGTCAGCGGTGAGGATTCTTCCATGTAGGAGAACCCACACGAAGAATTTGCACTTACGCTCTACATGGGCAAACCAGGCCTTGGAATAGTCAAACCTCAGATGGGAGCCGAAGAATTGTGTCGCGTAGGCCGATGCCAAAGCGTAAGCTCCATTAGCGGTCAGGTTCCAAGAAATGCCATCCTCTTGGATCGGTAGAAGGGAAGTCTGATTGACACACTCCCATAGGGTGTCAAATTCTCCCAGCTGGTGTAGGGTCTGGAGGCTGGCCACCGCACGAATCCAGTTGTCGTTGGTTAGCCCATCTTGCACCCTCATGTTCTTTCTAGAAGCGATCTTGAAAAGCGTAGGTGCAATAAGCTTTAGGGGGCTCTTTTTCTCTAATTGTCATGCAAGAAAAGGGCCTTGTGCCCATTACCCAGGGTTATGGTGGTGCAAGCTCTAAAGAGGTTCATACTCGCCTAGTCGCACGGAAGCTCAGTACCCACCCATAGTCTCTCAGGGTCCGTCCATTGCAACCAAGGCCAACGGAGACGAAGAGCGTGGCTAAATCTCTCAAGGTCCGCAAGTCCGAGGCCGCCCAAATGCCTCAGAGACAACCTTCCAGTTAACCAAGGAGTGTCCGCCTGATGTTTGCTCTTGGTCCTCTTTTGCCAAACAAAGGAACACATGATTTTATCAATCTTCTGCAGAATCCACTTGGGTAGGTTGAGAGCAGATATGTGGAAAGTTGCCATGGCAGTGAGAACGAATTGCGTAAGGGAGACCCTGCATGACATATTCAGGAGCTTTCCTTTCCAACTAGGCAAATGCCCCACAATCTTGTCGATGAGGGATTGAAGGTCAACCCTCCGTGGCCGGTGGAAGTGCAGGGCAATCCCAGGTAACGGCCCAGGAAGGTGGCAATCTTGGCGGGGAATATTGAGAGAACATCCTGGAGGTCAGTAACACTTCACCTAATCGGCAAAAGTTTGATCTTGGACAAGTTAGTGATGAGGCCGTTACCCTCCCCGAAGGACCTTAGGATGGCGGAAATTGCCCATAGCTCCACCTTGTCTGGGTTGGCGAAAATGCTAGTGTCATCCACAAAGGGAGAGAGATGATGCATCTGGCAGATCAAGCGCGAATGGGCTTGAGGATGCCCTTTTGTGAGGCTAGCTGAAGAATAGTCGTAGTGGGTAAATGGTCAAGATGAAGACTGATGACCCAGAAGTATAGGGGATCAATCGTAGTCCTTTCGATAAGTAAGAGTGTCGAACCTAACGAGGAGCAAAAGGAAATGACAAGTGGTTTTCAGCAAGGTATTTTCTGCAAGCACTGAAAGTAAGGTGATAGATAGTTTTGTAGCAAGATAATTTGTAACAAGTAACAATAGTGAATAGTAGCAAAGATGCAGCAAGGTGGCTGGTACTTCTCCATCGTATCTACTTTTCCAAACTCTTTTGCTCTTGTATTGGTCTCTAATTTGTCTGTTTTGAATGGAACTAACCTGGACTGATGCTGTTTTTAGTAGAATTTCCATGGTGTTATTTTTGTGCAAAAATCAAAGTTCTCGGATTGACCTGAAAATTTATGGTGAATTTTTGTGCAATATATAAAAAATACTGGCGGAAAAAGATACTAGAGGGGGGCACCCAAGAGCGACAATCTCTAGGGGCACGCCTACCCCCCAGGGCGCACCTCCTAGGCTTGTGGGCACCCTGGACCTCCGGCAACCCTAACTCCAACTCCATATATACCTATTCATGGAGAAAAAATCAGAGAGAAGGATTCATCGCATTTCACGACACGGAGTTGCCGCCACCTCCAGTTCTTCATCGGGAGGGCTGATCTGGAGTCCGTTCGGGGCTCCGGAGGGTGGAATCCATCGCCATCATCATCATCATCATCAACCTTCCTCCATCACCAATTCCATGATGCTCATCGCCGGGAGCGAGTAATTCCTCCGTAGGCTTGCTGGACGGTGATGGGCTGGATGACATTTATCATGCAATAGAGTTAGTTTTGTTAGGGCTTGATCCCTAGTATCCACTATGTTCTGAGATTGATGTTGCTATGACTTTGCTATGCTTAATGCTTGTCACTAGGGCCCGAGTGCCATGATTTCAGATCTGAACCTATTGTGTTTTCATGAATATATGTGTGTTCTTGATCCTATATTGCAAGTTGTAGACACCTATTACGAGTTATGATCCACATACCCCAAGGTGGCAATAATTAGGATTCTTTCCGGTGATTACCGTAGTTTGAGGAGTTCATGTATTCACTAAGTGCTAATGCTTTGTTCCGGTTCTCTATTAAAAGGAGGCCTTAATATCCCTTAGTTTCCTTATGGACCACGGTGCCATGGGAGGGTAGGACAAAAGATGTCATGCAAGTTCTTTTCCATAAGCACATATGACTATATACGGAATACATGCCTGCATTACATTGATGAATTGGAGCTAGTTTTGTGTCTCTCTAGGTTATAACCGCTACATGATGAATATTATCCAACACAATTATCCATCGTTGATCCAATGCCTACGAGCTTTTCAGGTATTGATCTTTGCTAAGTTACTTTTGCTATTGTTGTTGCTGCTGTTACAATCACTACAAAACTGCTACTGTTACTATTGCCACTGTTACCATTACTTCCATACTACTTTGCTACTAAAAACTTTGTTGTAGATATTAAGTCTTTCATGTGTGGTTGAATTGACAACTCAACTGCTAATACTTTCAAATATTCTTTGGCTCCCCTTGTGTCGAATCAATAAATTAGGGTTGAATACTCTTCCCTCGAAAACTATTGCGATCCCCTATACTTGTGGGTTATCAGTGGCCTAATCCTTTTGGTAGCAAAGGACAAACCGTAAAGGTCTCTTATATAAAGCAAAGTGCTCTCGAGGACACATGGGAATTATTGTCTAGTCACGTTCATCATGTTTAGTTGATTCGTGCTCGCTACTTTGATAATTTGATATGTAGGTGGACCGGTGCTTGGGTGTTGTTCTTACTTGAACAAGCATCCCATTTATGATTTCCCCCTCTCGCAAGCATCCGCAACTACGAAAGAAGAATTAAGATAAATCTAACCATAACATGAAACATTGGATCCAAATCAGTCCCTTACGGAATAACGCATAAACTAGCTAGGGTTTAAGCTTCTATCACTCTAGCAATACATCATCTACTTATTACTCCATAATGCCTTCCCTTAGGCCCAAGTATGGTGAAGTGTCATGTAGTCGACGCTCACATGACACCACTAAAGGAAGCAAAACAATACATTTATATCATCAAAATATCAAACGAATACCAACGTCACATGATTACATATAACAAGACTTCTCCCATGTCCTCAAGAACAAAACTAACTACGCACAAATCATATTCATGTTCAAGATCAGAGGGGTATTGGATATGCTTGACGATCTAAACATTAATATTCCACCAAATAAACCAACTAGCATGAACCACAAGATGTAATCAACTCTACTAGCAACCCACGAGTACCAAATTGAGGTTTTGGGACAAAGATTGAATACAAGAGATGAACTAGGGTTTGAGATGAGATGGTGCTAGTGAAGATGTTCATGAAGATTGGTCCTCCCATGATGAGAGGATCGTTGGTGATGTCGATGGCTTCGATTTTCCCCTCCTGGAGGGAAGTTTCCCCGACAGAATCACTCCGCCGGAGAGCAAAAGTGCTCCTGCCCAGGTTCAGCCTCGATACGGCGGCGCTTCATCCCAAAAGTCTTACTTTCATTTTTTTCTAGGGCAAATGGCTTCATATTGCAGAAGATGGGCACCGAAGGCCTGCCAGGGGCCCCACAAGCTCGATAGGCGTGCCCCCCTGAGCTTGTTGCTCCCTGGTAGCCCCCCTCCTGGTATTTCTTCTGCAAATATTTTTATATATTCCAAAATAATTCTCCATAAATTTTCAGGTCATTTGGAGTTTTGCAGAATAGCTATCTCTGATGTAGCCTTTTCCAGTCCAGAATTCCAGTTGCCAGCAATCTCCCTCTTCATGTGAAATTTGCAAAATAAGATAGAAAAGGCATAAGAATTGCATCATAAAGTGAAATAAAAATCCAAAACATAACAAATAATAGTAGGAAAACATGATGTAAAATGGACGTATCAATTCCCCCAAGCTTAGACCTCGCTTGTCCTCAAGCGAAAGCCAAAATCGATAATCATGACCACGTCTTTAGAGAGAGAGAGAGGTGTCAATAAAACAAAATACAGACATGAAGGCATCACGATCATTATCATAGCAGCAATATGTCATCATAAAACTTCTCGTGGTAAAGTAACAATTCATTCACAAGCTAAAGTATGAACCATAAACTTCATTGGGAACTAACAAATTATGATCTCAGTCATTGAAACAATCACAATCCATCATATTTTTGGAAAGAGTCTATGTAAGAGCTTCATTTAGTGCTCCATGATTGCTGACACTCACGACATATTTATAGAGCAAAAGTTTCGGTCAAACACATAGAAAGATAGGGGTTTATAGTTTCACCGCTCAACTTATTTATCTCGGGGATAATGTCAACAATAATAACTCATGATCATGTACATCCAACTGGATACACACACACAAACACACCATTTTACTAGATTTTGTATATAGCGTTACTATGGGGTGTAGAATAAACTATTCTGCACTCATGCTTAGAATAGTGTTACCCTATATATATATATATATATATATATATATATATATATATATATATATATATATATATATATATATATAAGGAAAATCCATCCTATCACCTGGGGGTGGTTACCCCACATGTCCCATATACTACCATGTGGTAGTATATACTCTACTTTATGATTTTAAGCATGTTCATATACTATATATAAGATACTCCAAAGTGAGTTACATGAAAAAATTGCAAGTTGGACCATGGTTCTATTATATTTGTGAAATACGTACATATTTGTACGTAAAAGAGAGCATGCTCAAAATACGATACATACTACCAAAAAATAGTATATATACTACCTAAACATTCTTATATACTACATACTACGCATACATACTCTCCGATTTGATAGATACTACATACAATATACAAAACTCAAGTGGTGGTAACTACCACTGGTGGTAGATAAAATTTGTCCTATATATATATGTATATATATGTATATATAAAGAGAGAGAGAGAGAGAGAGAGAGAGAGAGAGTATATAGAGCGAGAGAGCGAAATAGGGATGAACATTATTGACTCCTGCATAAAAGTAAATACAGGAAAGCAAAAGATAGGCCCTTTACAAACGGAAGGAGAGGTAGTCATGCGTTTTTTATGTGCAAGCTCTTACTGGAAAGGAATGTCACTTTATATTGCCCCTTGTGATAGCAAACTTTATTATATAGTCCGTCGCTTTTATTTCTTCATCATCACAAGTTTGTACAAAGCTTATTTTCTCTTCCAATAAAAGATCATACATATTTAAGAGCATTTTTTATTGCTTTGTGCACCGATGACAACTTACTTGAAGGATTTTATTCAATCCATAGGTAGATATGGTGAACTCTTATGGCAAAAGACTGCGTTTAAGGGTTTTGGATGCACAAGTAGTATCTCTACTTAGTGCGAATTTTGGCTAGCGAAAGGTCCTAGACAAGAACCACATGTTAGAGGATCCATGACAATATAACTTCTATGTGAATATAAGCAAACATAACTCATTATGTTTTCTTTCTTGTCCAACATCAACTATTTGATATAGAATATTTAATGGGGGCTCACAATCATAAAAGATGTCCCGGATAGTATATTTATATGTGAGACCTCCCTTCCTTTACTACTTTTTCATGAATCGCACCAGTGACCAATGCTATGTTTGTTAGCTTCCAGCAAATTTTATCAACTATACTTATTTTTTGTGAAGTCATTAGTCCCCATGGGATTAACATATGATCTTTTCGTTCTTTATTTAATTTCATTGCTAAGATTGAAACAAGAAAGTAAAGCAAAACTCAAACTACTCTTTATTATATAACTCCACATGATTACGTAGATAGATAAATCATGAAACAAGCACTCAAAACTAGATCATACTAAAACTTTATTCTTCTAAATACGAAATAACTAAGGAACAAACTAAGATAGATAATGATGATAAAAGTGATGGTGATACGATACCGGGGCACCTCCCCCAAGCTTGGAACAAGCCAAGGGTGGTGCCCATACACATGTACTCAAGTGTCTTTATTCGATGATGGTGGTGGTGAGGTGGTGGGCTTGTCTTTCAGCTTCAATAGGTACTCCAAATTGCTGTTGATCCTTCGCAGAGCATGATTTTGTTCCTCCAATAAGATCACCTCATGAGTGAGAGATGTATTGTGAGCACAAATTGCTTCAAAAACCTTTAATGTATCAATTTCATATGGAGGGAGATTATGATAAAGGGTTTGTAGAATGTCTCCCTCTTATGTAGTCTCTCCTTTGGGCATGGATTGGCCTCCTCTTCATGGATTTGGCTTCCCGCTGCCTCTTTAGCTTCCCCCTGCTTACCGGTGTCCTCCTCCCCTGACGACCACTCGTAATACACCTGCTGAAAGGGCATTTGCCCGACGAAGGTTGCATGATATGGTGCTTGGTACGGAGCCTTTGGGGAGCCATGGCGATCTAGATCCGTCAGAAAAACAACCCAAAACAAGAACAGAGAAGAAACTTGCGATATGGTGGTCAAAACAGCGAGGAGTATATATAATAAATTATTTCGTGCAGGACAAGTAATCTGGGAGAAAACGGAGTCGGGAAAGTCCTTGAGGGAACCACAAGCTTGGTAGGTGCGCCTAGGGGGGTAGGGCACGCCCCCTGAGCTTGTCGCTTCCCCGTGCACTTCCCTGATTGTTTATTATTTCCCTATTTTTAATATATTTCGAAATGAACAAAAAGTGCTTTTATGGAACTTTCGGAGTCGTCCATGTACCTACTCCTTTTCAGGGTTCTAGAGCGTATCGGAAGGTCTCTTCTATGTGCTCCTCCGGTGTCACCACTTGAATAATATTAGTTTCAACATTAATGGGCGTACCTGAGATATACTGTTTAATTCTTTGCACATTAACCACTCTCGGATTAGTGCCTTTGGCACTATTGATGTTGATAGCTCTGGAGCGATAAAGTTCTTCGACGATATATGGTCATTCCCATTTTGAGAGAAGTTTTCCTGCAAAGAATTTGAAACGAGAGTTGTACAAAAGAACTTGATCTCCTACTTAAAATTCCCATTTTTTGGAATCTTTTGTCATGCCCTCTTTTAATTTTTTCTTTAAACAACTTGGCATTTTCATAAGCTTGTGTCCTCCATTCATCTAGAGAGCTAATATCAAATAACCTCTTTCCACCGGCAAGTTTGAAATCATAATTAAGTTCTTTAATTGCCTACTAAGCTTTATGTTCTAAATCAACAGGTAAATGACATGTTTTTCCATAAACCATTTTGTATAGAGACATTCCCATAGGGTTTTTATAAGAAGTTCTATAAGCCCATAATGCATTATCAAGTTTCTTAGACTAATTCTTTTCGGATCTATTAACGGTATTTTTTCAAAATTAATTTTATTTCTCTATTACTCAATTCAGCTTGACCACTAGACCGAGCATAATAAGGTGATGCAATTATATGGTTGACATCATACTTAGCAAGAAGTTTACAAAATGCACCATGAATAAAATATGAACCACCATCAGTTATTAAATATCTAGGGACTCCAAACCTTGGGAAAATAACTTCTTTAAGAGTTTTAATAGAAGTGTTATGATCAGCATTACTAGTTGGAATAGCTTCGACCCACTTAGTAACGTGATCAACGACAACTAAAATATGAATATACCCATTAGAGGAAGGAAAATGTCTCATATAATCAAAACCACATACATCAAATTCAATAACAAGTGAATAATTCATAGGTATTTCCTGACGTGTACCAATATTATCAATTCTTTGGCATTCATCACAAGATAGGACAAATTTACGTGCATCCTTGAAGAGAGTAGGCCAAGAAAAACCAAATTGTAATACCTTATGTGCAGTTCTGTCTCCAACATTGTGTCCCCCATATGCCTTGGAGTGACACTTCCGAAGGATTTGTTCCTGTTCATGCTCAGGTACACCATCTACTTCTTTATATAGACTAGGTAATTGCATGTGCGTTGCTACGGGGACATGCATATTCTAGCAGCTCGAAACTAATCGTGTCTAACATATACCTTAGTATTACCTCGCATATTAGACGGTACTATTAGTTTATTACCTTCTTCTTCTTCCACCCATTATTTTCTTCTTCCACCCATCATTGGCTTATCCTGCTTGCAATCTCCATTCCACTCTCACCTACACACTTTAAATTTCAAACACACACTATGAACATGGCGCTAATTGAAATAAGCATTTAAAAGACTGCAACTAATCAAATGCCTAAAATGGTAATGAGCTGGTAGCGTGCCACACACCATGCAACTTTGAATCTCACCACCAAAAATGCGCCATCATCATGAACCATTTGAAAGAAAGCCATAAGCCACACCACAAGGCCACACATGGATCCCCGACTATCTTGCATGCGCCCAAGCAACTAGCATGGTTGCGGCCCCTGTCCTAGAGAGAGAAATTAAGCAGATGCAACCCTAAACTTCATCTTCAAATTTGTTTCAGCTTCTCCACTAATGAGATCATCATGCTAATAATTTCTTGTTGACACTCAGCAAGGCCTTGTTTGTAACATTATTAGTTGGCTCTACTGAATTCTTGGCATAATAATTTTTAAAGATATAATTTGTCTGTCCAGTAAAATTTCATTACCCCTTGCATAGTTATACATTACCAAAAAACATTTAAAATAATATTATAGAAATCCTTGAATTTCTACAGTAGATGACCACTCAAGCAACACTAAAATCTTCTTGCCTCAAGCTTCCAAATCTTCTTGTAGTAATAAAAAGTATCGACAAAAGATGATAGATCACACGAGTGGTAATGCCATTCACGGCACCGAAAAGGAGGTTTGGTAGGTCCTAAGGGAACAACACCTTTCCATGCTACATGTTGTCGGGGCGTGCGGAGTAGCTTTATGCCGTCAAGCCGTATACCCAACTCCAGCCCCCATGCCGCGTGCCATGGTTTCTTCCAAAGCACCTGGTGAGCAACGACAACCGGAAACACCGCCACGCTCGCTCTGTAGCATCCGGCCTCTCCTGCGTCTAGCTAGCTTTTGCTGTCACGATTGCTTGCAGCCATATGACAACAAAGACAAAACTGAAAATTCACAAAGGAGAAGGGATGAAAAAAACACCAGATCTGAATCCCTTAACTCACATAAACATATGTCCTTCGTGTCATATTTTCTAATTCACAACGATCCCGAAGACACCTCCATACATTACATGTGCGTACTCATGTCATGGGCGTGGGGGTCTTCGATTATGTCGACATGGAGGCAGAGAAGAGGGCATGATCGTGGCTGTTTTGTAAATGTTCATCATCTTGCAAGGCTAGCTTTAAAAGGGGGAAATAGACATTTACTGTTACGTTGCTTATGTTGTCCGTGCAAGAATTTGTTCAATTAGGAAAACTCTCTCCGCATCCAACGTGTTTTTTCACGGTTGTCTTTATAAATGTTCCTAATTTAATAAAATCTTTAGGTTCATTTTTTGTAGTTCTATTTTTTTTAGTAATTTATGCCCTATTTAGAAATTGACATATGTCCCAAATTTTACCCGCTTGGCACTAGATTTTGCCAGAAAATAAAAATAAGAACATTCTATAGTGTAACTCTACGTGTGATTTCTATTTTCTCATCTAGGATGCAAATGGCCATATGTTTTGATGACATACACTACCTTGAACACTCCTGGGGAAGCCTCCGATCTTCTCTAGATCGAACGATGATGGTGTTTTGACATCATGCTCCCCCTTGAGGGCGTCGTTCTTGGAGTGGCCACCAGCTAGAGGCACCAGTATGCGTGTGGATGGTGGAAGACAACAATGTTGGCATCGGGGCTTCTATGGCAACGGCAGTGTGGCGAGCGATGTCGGGATCGCGGCATGGTTGTGCTAGCCTGCTCTTTTCCGACGTGTTTGTGGGTTCGTTTGCTATCGTAAAGTCGGAGCTGCTATGCGGCGGGTTCGGGCGGCAATGATGACGGCGGCAAGTGGTATGTTAGATGACATTACACAACACTAGCCTTGCATAGTTATCCTTCGTAGCTCACCGGCAGAATCGGAGTTGTGTTCTCCCTGTCGCGGGTGGCTGGGTGATTGGCATGGATCTTCATGTGGCTTCGCAATGACTTCTACGGCGCTGTGGGCGGGTTGGGGGTTGTCTGCGGTGAATTTAAAGTTGCTTGCTCATATAGAAGGTACGGCGATGACGCTTGCTCGGGGAGAAGTGACGATGATGATGCCTTTGTGCTACCTTGATGAGGTTTTGTTTGTAGGATGTGTGTGAGGTATCTTGTGTGCCGCTCTTAAATTATGATGATTTTCACCCGATTTTCGGTTAATTAATTATGCAACTCTCTTCTTAATTGATGGATGAGCTAAATCATTAGGTTCTGTTTGAAATAACATATAGCACACACTACACACTTCTAAACCTTTCAGGATAGGAGCGAAACGATGCATGCATGCCGCTCCCTCCTGAGACGAAAAGGTGTTTGCTCTCCACTTTTTGGTATGTCGCGGTTTGCCAGTGCACAAACAACCGGAACCTGGTGATCCAATGCTGGGAAAGAATTGACTTAGACTAAGCGAGTCAATCTACAGCCGCTTGCCTGCCAGTGCAATAGTTGCATCCTTTTGGCGGACCCTGGGCCCTGACGACGAGACCGGATCGTGAGTTTCCATGGCATGCCTTAGAGAGAGGCGCACCTTCCAGCTCAAAAAGAAAATAAAGAGAGATAGGCGCGCTAGCTGTCACGTCTTTGAGGGCTTTCCCAAAGGGAAAAAACGCCGAAACGCACGTGCATGCATGTCCGGAAAGGATGTGACTCTCGTCTCTTTCTCTCTTTTTTTCGTTTTCCATGTTTTCTCTCCTCTCGTTTAACTAATACAAAATTAAGTCACTTATTTTAAAACGGAGGGAGTATTTTATTAGTTAGTCACATATTTGGTCATGCAAGGTGATAGCAAGAAAACAAAAAGGAGGACCCTCTCTTTTTGTCAGCCGTCAAAGCAACTAGCCACAAATGATCCATCACTGTAATAACCACCGTTTGACGATTTTGACCGAGAAAGGCAATCCAGTAGGTCGCCATCCCTCGCGCAACCGGCATAATATTTGACAATACTGAGGATATCACTTATCGTTTACATCTCAGTCGGCTGGGAATTAAAGATTAATCTGAAATTGAATGATTAATCCATTTTATCGGTTGACTATTAATCAGCCATTTTTATTTTACACATCTCAGGTTCCAGCACTAAAATATGCTATATTCAAAACATTAATAATATTGGGCAGATGTGTTAACTTGATTCCTTGCCTTTGAATCCTCGTACAATGATTAAAAATAGGACAAAATATAAACAAACATAGTTGTTGCACATAGTGCTAGAAATATGCTCGGTTTATTAGTAGATTCCCGATAAATAGCTTGTCAGAGTGATAAATCGGCCCAAATCATAAAGGTGATGATATGGCATAATCTTATCGGTCACCCCACCGAGTAGCGATAAATCCATCGGCTGACTTTTTTGAACAATGATATTTGAAGACCACTTAAAATCCAGCCCGCAAGACTTCATATTTGACGGATGTGGGGATATTTGGAGGACAGCTCCTCCTCGGCGCTCTTTGTGCCACCAAATATCCATTAGCGCGAGATCGTTATTTCTGTCGCCCCTCCGCTCGCTCGCGTGGCTCGTACCGATTGGGTGACATCTGCTCGCTCGCTTGCAGGAGAGGTTGACTTGGCTAAAAAAATACTGGAGAGGTTGACCGATGGACCAATTGGCTGGTCAGCCGTTGACTTTTTGAGGGGAAAAAGTTCAAAATACAGAGAGTTCGAAAAAAATCACGAATTTTAAAAAAAGTTCAAGAATTCGTAAAAAGTTTAAGAATTTGATAAAAGTTTGGGAACTCATGAAGTGTACAAGAATTTAAAAACACGAAATTCAGAAAAAGTTCATGAAATTTCAAAAAAAAAATGCAGACTCGAGTGCGAAAAAGGTTCACGGATTTGAAAACTTTGCTGTTTGAAAAATAGTTCACGGATTTGAAAAAGTTCACGAATTTGGAAATAGTTCTTGAATTTGAAAAAAGTTTGAAGATTTGAAAAGTTCATGGTTTGAAAAAGTTCATGGATTTGGAGATTTTGAAAGAGTTTATGAATTTGAAAAAGTTTGGTGGATTTGAAAATAGTTCATTGATTTGAAAAAGTTCATGAATTTGAATTTTTTATGAGTTTGGAAAAAGGTTCACAAGTTTGAAAAAAAACTCTTTGTTCAAAACTGTTCTAGAATTTGAATTTTTCACTGTTTGAAAAGTTCACGAATTTGAAAAGTTCAAGGTTTGAAAAAGTTCATGAATATGGGAAAAAGTTTGCGGATTTATAAAATGTTCATGAATTATTCAAAAGTTTGCATCTTGAAAAAGTGCATGAATTTGAAAAACAAATAGAAAAAAATCGCAAAAAATGGTGATTGTAAATAAGTTTAGGAATTAGAAAAAAACTCGTGGATTTTGAAAAAAAATCTTAAAACTGAAAACAGTTTGCTGATTTGAAATATATTCAAGCATTTGAAAAAAGTTCACGAAATTAAGAAAAGTTTCAAATTTGAAAAAAATCATGAATTCTAGAAAATTAAAAGTACATGAAATTTAAAAAGGGAAAAGAAAATGAAAAGAAAGAGAAAAACATTAAAAATAAATAAAAATCAAAGAAAAATGGCCAAACAAAATTTAAAAAAGAAAGAAAAGAAATCCAGATATGGAAGGCACTCTGTTTTTTACACAACAAGAGGAAAAGGAACTGGTACGTTTTCTTGGGTGGTTACGCGGTTGGAACTGAAACCACAGGTTTTGAGTTCGAATCTTAGATCACACACTATTTTTTGAAATGTTGAAAAAGTTAAATAGGTCGAGCCTAGGACGGAGGGGGGGGGGGTGCGCCAATCTGTAGAATACCCCATAGCCGGCACTGAGGGCACTAAATAGGAACTGGGTATTTGAAGTGCACTTCATTCCGAAATGGTTTGGCACGACTGAGATTTTCCTCGTGCCACCGCCTTCCTTCCCTTGTGATATCGCCGCATGTGACCGCTTTCGGACATCCCTAGTCCATGCTGATGACGCCATTGATGCCGCCTCGACCCCCGTATCCCAGTCCATCAGTATGGATTCGGATCCCGTAGCTTCAATGGTTGTTGCACCTGATGCGCCTCCTACGGCTGCCCGCCACCGGCTAGGACAGTACCTCATTCACCTTACCGGTGACAAATCGAGCACAGAGGTGACAAACCCTATGCCGCCACCTGCAACCGCCGTTCCCCTCAGGTGTCGCAGCGGTCCGTATCGAAGAGATGGAGGAAGAAGACGGGGTACGTCGCACCCTTTCCCGTCCTGCAATTATCATAGTCAACAGCTAAACTCAGGCGCCTTCCCAGTCTGACACAAGAGCAGAAATGCTAATGAGGTAAAACAATCCCCTTTTTGCCTTGTATTTGGGTTGGCTCAATTGAACGCAATGTGGTCGTGCAAAAACGGTGCACAATGTACAATCTTTGAGGTGTACCGAGGATTTTATGAATTTTGGTTTGGGGGGGGGCGATGGTCAATGATAGATTATTTCTCCATTAGTATGATGGGTGATTCCATCGACACTAACGGTTTCAACCTTGATGGCACATCATTCTCGCATTTTAATTAATTGGATGTTGGACGATCAAGATACATAATTTGATAAATTACATCCCTTCGACTCGTCAAGGAAGAAGCAATTTAGGATGGAAACTACACCGTGGATGAGGATATTCCTCTTGTGAGGGGATGTCAAGAGATCACTCTCGACGCGGTCGTCGGGAAAGATCAAACGAGGTCTAAGCATTGAAAGCACATCGAGAGTGTTTCAAACATCACCTTGAGCGTCCAACGAATCGTACCCTCAAATCTCTCACAAACAGGCGGGGTAGTGAAGGGCGGGTTGTTTGGAGAAGTGAAACACCACACTCCTCCTAGCGATGCCACCATTGACCAATATGTAAGCAATTTTCTTATATTTTTATTCCCACATTTGCATCACTTTAGCATTTTTCATCTATTTGAGATTTTTTTTAGGATAATATATACTAAGAGAGGTACTAACTATTGGCCAAGTCGAATGGCAAATCATTTTTCCTCCAACATTGTTGTAATTTGCTGGAAGGCAACGATAAATGGAAAATGAGGAATGATGAGGCCTCTCTAAAAAATAGGTATTGCAGCAATTCCTCTCTGGAGATGGATGACAATAAAGATGATATTGATGGAGAGGAATGGGTTTATAGGCCCACTCCGTCATCTAGCACGGGTTGGTCTGACTAGAGAGAGGGAGCCAAGGAGATGGTCAAGACAGAGGATGAGTTGGAGGTGATGAAAAACAAGATAGGCGACTTGATGAGGATAAGGAACAAGTATGTAAAGAAGAGGAAGCAAGAAAAGACGAAGATTGAGGAGATGAAGATCCAAGAGAAGAGGATGAGGTGCGATTCTACGCAAGAGAGTAGATAGTGTCAGAAAGAGAAGGGGGCGTGTAGGCTCCAAATGATGTGAAACGTTCAATTTTGAAGGCAATCGAGGTGTTTGAACGAGGAAAATAAAAACGGAGGCAGGGATATAGCGAATCGCGACCACGTGAGCTCATAAGGATTGCAATTTTACCCACGGGTATGGGTACCCGCGGATACCGTACCCGCATGGGCAGGGTATGAGCACAATTTTATACCCATGGGTAGTATGCATACCCTACCCGTTAGGTCATGGGTAGGGCACGGGTATAGCCTTGTACCGATGGATGTACCCATACCCTACCCATTTATACTGACACGTGTACCTTACCCGTGAAATGTGTTCTGAGATTGTGAACCTATGTTAAAGTTGTCACCCATCGTTAATTTGAATTGAGATAATTATTATGAACTCATCTATCTGTTACTGAGTTGAGATAAATATTTTTTGTCAAATATAATATCGATGAATGTGAAATTGTAAATAACTTGTGTATTATTTGATCTACCTGTTGGGTACCCAATAGGCATGGGTACCTGTCGGGTATGGGTACGGGTAAAGTTTCATACCCATGGGTACGGGTATGGATAAAATTTTGTACCCATTAACTACACAGGTATGGGTATGGTATTGCTCTACCCGCCCCATACCCTACCCATTGCCATCCTTATGAGCTCATCAATGGATGTTGCGACCAAAGCGACGTGTTGCTAGTACGGCAGGGGCGACGAATTGCTACAACCGGCTTTCGGCGGCGGTTACGACTGGCTACGACCATATTTGACAGTTGCTAAATTGATGTCACATGACGGAGCCGACAAGCGTCCACCACCCAAGCAGGGTGGTGGAACGTGCGTGGTGTATGGGTGACGGGGAATAGATTATAGGGTTTCCGACCTTTAAATTGTAAGCCTTAGGGCATGTACAAAGGCATCTGGTCAGTTGTCTGTAATAGAAGTGACGTAAGAAAATAAATGATGTGGGGACAGAGAGAGGGGTAAAAACGATCGAGTCTCCGCCAAAATATCGACGATCTATCCCCACCAAAACCGCTGCGTACAGATAGCATATTTGTTGTTGTACGAGTCTGTCGCTTGTCATGGACTGTTTAGATCTCTTGTTTTGTGGGCCAGGTATTTACGGGTGGTTGGAGTATTACAGCCGGCCTAACAGATACCCCTGTTGTGTGTTATATTTCTAGTAGTCTGTATAGATGTTGTGTACATACGGTATAGACACCAGGTGTCTGTACACAAGGGCTGTCTATAATACCATGACAAATCACATATAAACCCTACTATTGATGCACATTGCAACGCACTGTCTTGGGCTGGATCAAAAGCTCGTAGCTCGCGAGCTTAATGAGCGCTCGATAGTTCGGCTCGTTAAACTCATAGCCCGCTTCTTAATGAACAGAGCCAATCATTGATTTCAGCTTGCTAAGCTTAACGAATGAGCTAACGAGTTTCACCAATAGCTCGTTAAGCTCGTTAGTAACAACACAAAACATATTTTCATCTTATGTGACAAACTTTTTGTAGCACATCATCCTATCTATTCAATCTAATCGACAAAGAAGACAACAAACTAGTGCATTTATTTGTATAGTCATCATATTTCATCTTAAAAACAACACCTACACACTCATCATGTAGAACACTGTCTATATGGTTGTCCGTAACTAACCGATATGGGTGGCGGCAGGCCCGCGGCGGGCGGCCGAAGCGAGGGATTGGAAAACAGAAAAAAAAATCTTCAGAGAGAGAAACGGATTGTTACATGCACACCCCTCGTACAACGGGAGAAAGCACGTTGTTAAGGGCCGATTTTTATAGGAATAGACGCTCTTTAATTTTGCAGACGGACTGCCTTTTTTTAGTTAGACCTCTTTCAATGCAAAGGTACTTAGATGAGGTGCTAAGTGCATTAAATACCTTAGCAACTCAACCCCCAATGCATAGATGCTTAGCTTGTTGTTGCTAAGCACACTTTATTTAATGAGTTAGCACCTAAAGTCTTTCATGCATTGGTCAAATTGTTCCATTTAAGTGGTTTGCCTAGGTTCTCGCGCTTGGCATTGGTTTTTCCGGGATCATCAAAGTGCTCTCTCCCTTCTTAAATGTTATGACATATCATTTTTTTTGCTTATGTGACATGTTTAGCACCTGTCCACGGCGAAGCACTGGGAAGGGCCTTAATCTCTTTCCTCCGTTGAGACAAAGATCTCACGTGACGTGCATTGCAGATGGCTGAGTGCCTGAGTAGATACCAACGTACACGCCCTTAGAAGTTAACCAGTCGAAAGTTTGTGCCGGCTGCCCGTTGCCGATCAGCAATGATCCGTTCGTCAGCGCCGCCATCAGCGCTCCACTGGAGGCCTGCGCGCACGTGCTGCATGCATGCCAGCCCGACGTGCGTGCACTCGCGCCAACACATATGGGCCGGTCCTGTCGCTCTAATTGCCCCACCACCTGAATTCGGCTCCCCGGCCCTACGCAGTTGTTGGTTCGATACATCTCCGCTGCCCTCATTTGCGTCGCGTAACAGATGGGCGCCAGCGACTCCCCCGGCCCGATGACCTCTCAGCACTTTTCCCGGCACGCACCACCTAGTGAGCGCGTACGGTTCCCTCGACCAGAGACAACGCCGTTGTTCACGAGCCACGACCATGAGTAGCGCACATAATAGCCGTCATCCACTTAGTACTGTATTAGTATAACCAATCAGCTTTTCGATTGCTGAGGTCTTCCGCCCTTCCTCTCTCTAATTAGCTATATATAGAGAGACACACTTAATCTACTAGTAATATACTACTACGAGTTCATCCAAATTAATAGGGGCGCTGACACTCGAACAAACAGTATACTTGCTACTAGTATAAACTGACACAAGTCTAAGAGCTAGCAGTATGGCAGCTGCTCGTCCGGCGCCGTTCCTCGACCACAATGCTGCTCAGCAGCTGGAGCGGCGGCTCCACTTCCACGCCGCCGTATACGTGCTGCTCGGCGCCTCCTATCTCCTCCGCGCCGCCGTCCCTCGCCTGGCCGACAGCCACCTCGCCGCTGGCATGGCGCTTTGGGCGGCTGCCCTCGCTCTCGCGCTGCTGTCCTTCCACCTCCGCCGGTTCCCGATGGCGGCCACGGCTGCCGCGCGCATTGCGCAGGTCGCGCTCAGGGCCTTCTTCTGATCGAAGCTTTGATTCCAACTGTCGAACGGAGAAGAAGAAGCTGTTGCACCTGTGTTGACTGTTGTGTGTGTTGACTGTACTAGTAGTATATATATTCACAACATTATGAATATTCAATTCCGACAAAAGTGCAATGCCCAACTAAAATGCTCGGGACGGGCGGGCAGGTTGAAGCCCCCAAAGCACCATAAAAATTCGGGCAAACATATACAAGCACATTATGCATATTCAGTTTCTCAAGACTGTGGCTCAACTCTTTTTTTTTTCTCAAATACGTACGAATATGCGTATCATTCATTAAAGGAACGAGGGGATAGACTTCCCAGAAACTCTGCAAGTTTACATAGTTACTTACGTGAACTGATCCGTTCACACCCATGCTCCCGATCTAATATATTACTCATGCACTACCCACAATGCTAATCCCGCTAAGAACCCATCGAGGCCCCCTTTTAGTAGCCCCGCTTGCCCCCAAGCCCCTCCTTCACTGTCGATCCTCCACGAGCTTACCCACAGACGGCGTTGCTCCATTGAAAACGATGTCATTTCGGTGCGTTCAGATCTCCCACATGCCCAGAAGACCCATAGCACGGTTGTTTCTTGGTTGGTCGCCCCTCCGCTCTTGCCTCGCGCACAAATCTCCGAGTGTCTCGCCATCCAGTGGTTCAAACTCCGGCCTCCCACTTGCCAAGCTTAATCGGTGCCACAGCTCCATAGAGAAAACACAGCCTAGAAGTAGATGATTAAGGGTCTCGTCGTGTTGATCTCAGAAAGGACAAGCCGTTTGGTGCGGCAAGCCGCGCCGAGCCAGTATGTCAGAAGTCCAGTACCGGTTATTGAACGCAAGCCATGCGAAAAAAAGGGCACCGCAACAATGCTTTCGATTTCCACGTAAACTCGGTCGTCGGCCAAACTTCAAGGCCGACGAACTAGGCAGTGTATGCCGACTGAACTGAGAAGCATCCGTCCTTCTCCCAAGCACAACCGATTCTTTCCTGGACTTCGGTGGTAAGCTGTACCTCCGCCACTCTCGGCCAAAGGTGCAGGAACTGTTGTATCGTGGCTGCAGTGAGGTCCGGGCCAATGCCCTCTACCCATGCATCATTTGTCAACGCGTCCACAACCGATCTTGTGTCCCTGCTGCGCTTCGGTATTTTCTCGTATATCAACGATGCCAACTTACAGATTCGGTAGCCGCCCATCCACATAGCCTCCCAAAAGAGTGCTCTGTCTGTTTCCCACACTAGCCTTGGTGGCCGCATGAAACAGGGCCAAGGATTCCTTTAGGACCTTGATATGAAACTCTGACCATGGTCGCTCTGCATCCGATCTCTGTAGCCATGGCCATCTAGCTTGTAGTGCTACATTCAACCATCTCAAATTTGGGACTCCCAATCCACCCGCCCATTTGGGCTTGACTCCTTTTTCATAGAAGAGGACAAAAGTTCATTTCATGGCAGCTATGCCCAATTAATATGCTCGGGACGGGCGGACAGGTTCGAAGCCCCGAAAGCATGATAAAAAATCCGGCAAATATAGAAGGCATAATGTAGTTTCTGCCTTTTGAGAAAGATCGAATCGATGGAACTTAATGAGTAGACTCCCAAAAATCCTAGCTGCCAGGGTCTTCCACCACTGTCGAGATGAGTTTATCGATACCAGGGATCATGGGGATCCCTGTTTATTTGTCCGGTCAAAGGCTAAAACACTTCAGAAGTCTTCACACATGGCTTAAATTTTTTTATCCAAGTTCAGGCCATCGAGATGGTGTAATACCCTACATTCTGGTACAGTGTACCTTCACCTATTCGTGCATCATTGATTACATAATGGACTACTCTCTTTCTTTTCCTCTCTTTCTCCGTGTTTACAAAAACTCCCATTCTTTCAGGCTCGCCCCCTCTTATATAGGAATCCGTGGGCACTACAACAGCCCCGCGCTCCCCTTGCCACAAGCGATCCCATTCATCCCGACCTATACTCATGCAGGCAATGGCGGAGCTAGAATAAAATGATTGTGCGGGTCGACTTAGAGAAAGCTTAACATTTTTTCCTTCCATGGACCATTTAGCCCCTTTAAGCCCATCGGTTTGCAGCAAACCTGGGCGGGCCACAGCCTGGTTTTGCTTGCACTAAGCTCCGCCATTGCATGCGGGTATGTCGAATGTTAGGGCGGTGGATGCAGGATGTGTCGGCGAGACATGCTACCTTCAATAGGTCAAAAGTCAGGGAAAACGGCGTACCCCAGTCATAAAGGCCTACGCACGATAGGCCATCGTAGGTCTGCGGGTGTAGCCATTAAGCGCGCATGTGAACACAATGCTTGAAACGAAGTCAGGCTAGTCATAGTGGGAGTAACTTAGCTAGTAACATAGCGCACTCCGAGAAAATTTTGCTTATGTGGCAAGTAGTTAATGACAAGTGGTAACATAATATGTTACTGTAACATAGCGCTTTCCAAGACAATATGATTCTACAAGCTAATAAATGAAGCCATCTATGACACTACTACTATGTTACTTTGCACGACTAGTGTCGTATGCATGACACTAGTATAATTTACTCCCCACTATGAGCAGCCTCAAGGAGGTGTCGTCAAGCCAACCTTCTACTTTTTTGTTGTTTATCGGACCTGTCTTGGGGAACTTTTCCCGACACATCTCTTGTTCTCGAGGGGATGTTAAAAGAAGAGGGTGATCTCGACCGCTCCTTGTTGTTCTTTGCAAGCCATGTTGCCCTGGTGCCCGGGGTGCTCAGGGCGACCTGAGCACCAATTTCTTCTCTTCATGGGCTTCGACAGATCTCCTCGGCCCATCTTCTTAACGTGGCACGAGGGAACCCTTGTCCCATAACGCCGACGGTAGCCCTGACCCTACCGGCTAGAATTGATTTCAGGCGGATCGAGATGGAGGGGAGGGCAAAATTATATGCACTACAAAAAAATACACTTCCATGATGATACGTGTTTGTCACAGTAGGTCACGTTTTCTGCCATGCATGTACATCCATTACAAATTTATGACAGAATCAAGATAGTCATACCTGTGTGTCGTAGAAGTGTTCCATGACATTACCAAAATTATCATCACGGAAGTGTCCACTTCCATGACGATAAATCGCGCGTCACATAAGTGCTTTCGTCAAGGGTGACCGACACGTGGCATCCACCGTAACGAAACGCCGTTAAGCTATCGGGTCCGGTTTTGGATCCGATAACCCGTTAACAGCCTCGACCAATGGGGATTTTCCACGTGTAAAATCATCATTGGCTGGAGGAAACACGTGTCGGCTCATTGTTGGGACAGATGTCATCCACTCATTGGACCCAAAGCGCCTATGATACGCCGACACGTGGTACGGCCCAACAGAGGCCCATTCGTGTGAAAAGGCCGGCCCGTTTGACTTGGTCAAAAGGTGGCGGGCCGGCCCACGGCAAGCCTGTTAATGGCCTGTTCGCATATAGCCCATTTACAGCCCGCTATCCCAGGGCCCATTTACGGCCTATCCGAATTAGGCCCAGTAGCGTCATCTGGGCCATCCAATATAATTCCAGCCCGCTTTAACTTCCGGCCCATGTATGGCCCATGACGTCTTTCGGCCCATATGAGGCCCTTAGTAACCCTCGGCCCCTTAACGGCCCGTGGTAAAACTGGCCCGTAATGAACAGTGTATCACTTTATACCCATTAACGGCCCATTATTACGTTGGGCTGTTTCCAGCCCATGATATCTTTCGGCCTTCTCAGGGCCCATTTATTCTTGGGCTCATTTCCAGCATTCGGTTACTTACGTCCCGTTACTATCATTTTCTGCTTGTGGGCCAAATTCAGCCCGTGGTTACAGTCGGCCCGTTTGCGGCCCGTTAATACGTTAGGCCGTTTTCATGTCGAAAAAAACCCGTTGGGAAATTTCCGTAGAGTTATCAAATACGGCCAATAAACGGCCCGTTATTGTCCACGAATAGTACGACCCATGATTGGCGAAATGATGATACGCCCCGTAGAAGGCCCATGGATCGTACGGCCCGTAAAAGGCCCATGGATCGTACGGCCCGTAGAAGGCCCATGGATCATACGGCCCGTATAAAAGGCCAATGGATCCTACGGCCCGTAGAAGGCCCATGGATCATACGGCACGCAGGAGGCCCATGGTTACAACAGTCTGTGTGTTGCCATGATTATTTTGGCCTAGTTTCCAAAAACAGGTTATTGTGGCCACTAGAAAAACACAGAAAAAGAACTGCAGTGACTACAAGCAAACAACTAAACAAGACAATAAGGAAATAAATAAGCAAGAAATTAACGCTAGCCTATTACCGCTATTACACATATTACATCCACTGGGCATCAAAGTTCGCCACCAGTGCAAATATAGGAAACAAAGCAGCATATTACATACACTGGCCGTCAAAATTGGCCACCAGTGCAAATAAACGCGGCAGCAAAACAAGAGCATAACTGAAACAACTTCATAAGAGCTCAAGAAACGTGGTATCCACCATGCTGGCAATAAGCTTAGCAAGCTTATTAGCTTTGTCCTGTTTGGCGCTAAAATTCTCCAACGCTTGCTGTTGCACCAGAAAGTATGCATCTGAATGCTCCAGGGACTTCCGCAGTCCTTCCGCTTCTTGTCGCAACACAACTGATCGATGTCTTTCAGCTTGTAGTTGAGACTCAAGAAACCGAACTGATTCAGACAGTGAGTTTGAATAGCTTGTGCAAGCGGTAGTGGCCAGTAACTCCAACACTAAACCAAGACAGGACTTTGGGGTTGTCTCACTGTCTTTGAGATAGTCTTCCTTAGCTGTTTTATCAGCTTTGTTGGAGACCAACAAAGATGTGTCACTATCCTGAACCTTATCTGCATTACTTCCTTTACCATTGCTTAATAAGGCACTCTTCCCCAATATTTTGTCAGCATTCTAAAAGAAGAAACAAGCAGACACATAACAGTTTAGCATGTACTAGTATATGAAACTCATTTCGGTGAACCAGTTCATTAGTAAGGTGGACAGGATTAAACTACCAAGTCTTCTATTGCCAAGTACTAGTACATAATAAAAGCATCAAACAAACATATGTCTATGTCCTATGGTCACTGCATTGTCTTGCCAAATCAAAATAGAGACGCGGTTCAAATCATATCAGTTCAAGACAAAGCAGCAGTGAAAGAATACAAAGCGTGGGAAACTACACGGCACACCAAGATTTCAGATGGGTACCATGGGTCTACATGTACAACAACACTATTGGCTCTGTTGTGATGCTAGTAATGTGCATGATATGAGAAGTCAACTGTATACACAATTGAAATTGAAATCAACAGAGCTATTGATAAGAGCAAGCCTGTTAAAGAAACATGCGTGAACATACCTGCTGTGCCATTGAAGTTTCGATTGGATCCTTCAATTTAAAAATAAGTTTGTATGAGTAAATACAATGATACAAGAGCAAAGCAGTATGCATGATAGCAATCATAGTTAAAAAAGGCGCGCCTGGGCTCTAGGCGTTGGCGAAACACATTGCGCATAACTATGCTTAATCTGTGCATAACTGCGCATAAGCATGCGCTTTGGTCAGTAAAGCGCAAGGCGGTGGCAAAACGCACAATTAACGCCTAGCGCTTTTTTGAACTATGATATCAATGGAATATTAAATTAGAACAGTTGTTCTTCAGGTTTAGGCACTTGTTCTACATGAACAGAGTACAGTAAGACGCAAGAATATAGTACTTAGAATAGAAAATGAGCTCATAGACCTTACCACATTCTTGGTTCGGGACCAGTACAGAACAAGGCGTTCCCAGTCATCGTCCAGTAAATGTGTCTCAGGAGAACGTAAGGGAATTTGATGAGTTTCTTTGCAGGTGAAGTACGTTTTCTTCAGGTAATTCTGATACTGCCACCAAGCATTCTCGAAGATAGCAGAGGTATTAGCACAGGTTACCTCATCCTGAGTTTCCAAATCGGTCATTCTCTATAGAGAAAAATGGGAAAATTTGCTGTATTATAACCATCATGGAGGTAGGATGTATGGGACAAAGCAAAGTAATTGCCATGAATAACATTACTTACACATAACTCCTGGACAAACACCTGCAACTGGCATTTTCCTTCATCTTCAGTATAATATTTCCAAGATGGGAAGATACGCACATACGATTTAACAACATCAAATGCGATAGATGCTAAACTACGACTAGCTGGTTATGCTTCCTCCACAGGAATAGGCGTACTAACTCGTGGAGTTGTGGTTCGCCGTGGTAGTACTGGCCCTTTGGGCACTGGAGATGCCTTACTAACTGCTCTTGTTTGGGAGCTCTGTGGTGGAGATGGTGCTGTGTCAATAGAAACTGGGTTACTATCTGCTGGGGTTGGGGTTAGATTGGGTGAAGCTGGTTCTCTATCCATCGCAGTAGGGGTACAATCTGCGAGAGTTTGGGTTATGTGTGGTAGGGCTGGTTCTCCTGCATGTACAACCGGGGTGCTATCTCCACCAAGAGGTAGCACTGTTTTATTTGAAGACCGTGTTTTTAGTCCGCTAGATGCTGGCATCACCCGCTCCAATTGAAATCGCTGATAAACAGGAAACATAGTTGAATGTATAGACATTGTATGAGAGACAGATGCAATAGATAGTGTGGAAAAAAGAGGGCATGAAATAGTTGACATGTATATTGTTTAACTAAAATGGATAGCATGACATAATTTCACATATATGATGTCTACCTAAACTGGATAGCATAGCATAACATAATTCAAAGATATGATGGATAACTAAACAGGATCGCATGACATAATTCACCTACATGTTATCTAAGTAATCAGGATCGCATCATTTGATTCACATATGTGATTTATATGCTAAACAGAGGGCATTAGATATGATGTCTGAACTAAGAACATGGTGTTGAATATTGTGTATATGATGTCTAATCTATGCAATGCAAGACACCATATGCATGATATGAGTAGTATAACCGTGCCAAGTTAGAGCATACACCTCGGTGGGGGAATAGGACTGGTCATCTGTCTCTGAATCCATCTCCGAGGAGCTATCGGGACCCAACAAGAGATCTGCTTCGACAGGTAGCACTGTCTGCGGTGAAGGCCTTCGTTGGAGCAGCCCCGATGAGCCATAAGACGTCAAGGCTGAAGCAGCACAAGACAGACATCGTCAATCTCAAGTGGGATTCTAATAGCATCTCCAATAGATGATGTAAAATAGATGTAAAATTTACATCACCAAAAACCACCTGACTACAACAGATGAGGTAAAAACTGTTGACTCTGAACTTAACCGTCGAAACTGAAATTTACTGTGGAATCTGAATGTTACTATCGAAACTGAACGCAATGGTAGCAGAGAGGCACTTGACATGTAGTTTAGGGAGGGCCTGCAGTTAATCTTCAACCTGCACCCCCCTGAGCCGCCAGCCACCACCGGCCTCGCCGCCGGCCCCAGCGCCGCCTCGCCGCCCCGAAACAACTCCCCACCGTCGGTCCGCCGCCGCCCCGGCCAGCCCTATAGGCCCCCCACCCCCACCCTGAACCCTAAGATAGATAGTGGGGTACCTCTCCGGCGAGCCCCCGTCCCCGCTGTGGGTGGTTCTTCCTTAACTCCGGCGAGCCCCCCACCCCCTGAAAATCGACTGACCCAAAAGTCGATTTAGTCGACTGAAGTGTAGCTAAATCGGAGCTGAGCAGCAGCACGAGCGAGGGGGAGAGCAGCAGCAGCAGCGCGAGCGAGCGAGAGCCGGAGCAGCAGCAGCAGCGCGAGCGAGCGAGCGAGAGCCGGAGGAGCAGCAGCAGATCCGGCTGGTATGCACGCCGCCGCCGAAGGGGCCTCCCACTGGGGGAGAGCCGCCGTGGAGATGTCGCCCACGGCGCCGGCTTCAAGGTAGCCGCTCCATGGGGGTGTGGGATGGAGCACCGTCGGCGCCGGGAGGTCGAGCTAAGGAGAAGGTGCGATGCGATGAGTGTACAACCTCTTTGGTGGCGCCGAGTAGGCCTCGGCTTTGTCCGAGGAGTCGGTGAGGATGCTGCGGTTCCGGTGGAGCAGGTTAAGGCGGCGCTGTGGGGATGGAGCAGCCGCGATAGATGAGGCGATCATCGGAGCAGCTCCTTGGAGGTGGAGGACGGGGCGGCTGAACCGGCAGGACGACGAGATGGACGACGGATCCTCTTCCGGGGAGGTGGATGAGGGACGTCGAGCTGTTGCGATGGACGACGTCGTCGGGGAAGAGGCTCCGGCTGGGCAACGGTGAGGTGGCGGACGGAGGAGGGTGGGGTTTCACGGCTGGAGCGGAGAGGTTATGGTGGCCTGGGATTTCGAATGGCAAAAAGGAGGCGATGGGAGGGGGTGAACCATGACTTAGGGACGCGCTTGTCCAAAATGTAGGGTGTGTTACAAAAGTACCCCGCACCGATTTGAACTAGTGGCCCTTCCGGCTCAGGGTTAGAAGGGGGATTTCGCGTGTCGGGATTTGGCAGCTGGAGGGAGTTTTCGCGCGCGTTGTAATTTCGGGATAGCAAGGCGCGGGTTGTGAAGGCGCCAGTTTTGGGAGCACGATATCTGAATTTTTGGGATATAACAAGGCGCGGGTTGAATTTTAGGGACAAGCCTAACGTGTAATATTGTACTTGTACGTACCAAATCAATTCGCACTTCCCTCAACCAAAAAGAAAACGAAAAAATAAAACTATTCACACCACACAAAGAGAGAGTCTTGCCCCGTTTTACTATAAAAATGCTATTTAAAGCTACTCATACCAACAATTTAGTGCAATTAAATGCTATTCGGTAGTATGAATCCATGTTATGTCCAATTAATTTTTTTCGCTTGCTGTATAATGCATGTAACCTACTCATACCAACATTTTAGTGCATTCCAAATGTCTATCACTACAGGAAACAGCTACTTTGCCGTCTGCCATGGCGGACGGCAAAGGCTCGAAAGGCGGACGGCAAAGACCTTTGCCGTCAGCCGCTGACGGCAAAAGGCTCCGGCAAAGAAGGCTACGGTAAACAGCTGCTTTGCCGTCTGCTTCCCGGCGGCGGACGGCAAAGGCTCTTTGCCGTCTGCGGCGGACGGCAAAGAGGGCGGACGACAATATTTGCGCTGTCAGTCCGTTACGTGGCTAACGACAGACCTTTGCCGTCCGCCGCAGACGGCAAAGAGCCTTTGGTCTTTGCCGTCCGCCTTATGATGTCATCTACACGTCACTAGATGGCAGGTTCTTTGCCGTCTGCCACTGATGGCAAAGTGCAGGTTCTTTGCCGTCTGCCACTGTAGGCAAACTGACCAGGTTCTTTGCCGTCTGCCATGGACGGCAAAGTCTTTGCCGTCTGCCACTGTAGGCAAACTGACCAAATGGGTCAGCTCCCAGGAAGCACAGTTGGCTGCCACGTGGCTTCTTTGCCGTCCGCGGCAGACGGCAAAGAGCTCTTTGCCGTCGGTGGCAGACGGCAAAGAGCCTGCATATTGTCTGTTTTTTCTGTTTTTTATTAAATCCCACAATTTGCAGCACATATCACATATATAAGTTTCATATCCAGCACATATCCAACACATATCTAGCACATAAGTTTCATATCACATATCACATCAGTTTCATCCATACACATTGTTCATACATAAGGAAGTTCCATCCATACACATTGTTCCATCCATATATATATTACAATGCAAAGTGTCATGAAGATAGCAAGCTAGATACAATGCAAAGTTTCATCAAAGGAAAAGCAAGCACTCCATCATAGCAAGCTAGCTTCCATCAAGTGAATGAAATCTGCAAAATGGTAAATAAGAAAGTTAGAAATAGGTGACTAGAACAAGAAGAAGACTAGAACAAGAAGTATATGTCATTTATGAGCTAACTTAGGTGAAATGGATCATATATGAGCTAACTAAGTTGAAATGGGTTGTTTATGAGCTAACTTAGTTGAAATGGATCATTTATGAGCTAACTTAGTTGAAATGGGCCGTTTATGAGCTAACTAAGGTGAAGGGCATCGTTTTTGAGCTAAGTAAGGTGAAATGGGTCATTTTGGAGCTAACCTAGTTGAAATGGATCGTTTTTGAGCTAACTTAGTTGAAATGGATCGTTTTTGAGGTAACTAAGGTGAAATGGATCGTTTTTTAGCTCACTTAGGTCAAATGGATCGTTTTTGAGCTAACTTAGTTGAAATGGATCGTTTTTGAGCTAACTTTGTTGAAATGGATCATTTTTGAGCTAATTTAGTTGAAATGGATCGTTTTTGAGCTAACTTAGGTGAAATGGATCATTTATGAGCTAATTTAGTTGAAATGGATCTTTTTGAGCTAACTTAGGTGAAATGGGTCATTTATGAGCTAACCTAGGTGAAATGGGTCGTTTATGAGCTAACCTAGGTGAAATGGGTCGTTTATGAGCTAACCTAGGTGAAATGGGTCGTTTATGAGTTAACCTAGGTGAAATGGGTCGTTTTTGAGCTAATTATGCAATTTTTGACATAAGTAAGCTAAGTACATATCGTTTTAGAGCTAACTTAGGTAAAATGGATGGTTTATGAGGTCAGTAAGCTTATTAAGTCATTTTGGAGGAAAAGAAGCTAACTCTAGGTCATTATGGTAAGCATATTGGAGGAAATAAAGCTAAGTCTAGGTCTTTATGCATTTGTTAAGCAAAACACTAGAGAAACTTACCGTGATCAGGGAGGTGTAGGAGCGGGCTGGCTAGTGCCGGTAGCTGGAGAAGGATCATGCGATGCGTTTCTGGAGTTAAGCTGCACCAAAGATCATTTCCAATGTCTCGTTAGCATTATGACACTCAAATGTTAAGACTAGCAAGTAATGTCCATTCAAATTAAACTCACCGTGGTCCCAGGAGCAATCACTGGCATCGGCGGAGCGGTCTGACCGGTCTTCTCGCACACAGACTGCACATTTGGTTTTGACGACTCAGTCATACTAGTTAGTAATGAGACAAACACTACATGAATGTTTTGGCTAATCTGCAGAAGAAACTTACCACAAGGAGCTCGTACATGGCCCTTGCCTGCATGTCATTCCGTGCCCTCTCCTCCTCCATCATCTTTGTCGTCCTCTCCTCCAACTCCCGCTGCCTCTCCGCCGCCTCCGCCAGAAGTTTCTCCGTTCTATCTCTCTCACTCTGTATAGCAGCCTGCAACACCACTCACATGACCATTTGTAATCATTGATGGAAGCGCACACAATGTAATGGAGAAAGATAGCTGAGTACGTATCACTAACCTTGATGGCGAGTTGCACTGGCCGTTCACGAGGCCTTATCTCAGGAGCGGAGCTCGACTGGCGCGCCTTGATCTCCGGGAGAGTGCTAGGACAACGGATAAGTCCATCTCCAATGGCTATGGAGCCATGGGACCTCCCGCCACCAGATATCATCACCAGCTCTGGATCAATGGGACCCTGGCTCGGGTTAAAGTCCTCCCCTTTCCTCGCCTTCCCCTCATCTCTATATCTCACGAGCTTGTTGTGGGAGGAGATGTTGGTGAAGTTGTTTGCATCATCGAGGTCAGACTGAGAGAAAGCCTTGACTTTCTTGTAAGAGCCAGTGTGGGCCATGGCATACAGGTCGTACACCTCTGGCACCTTATCCGCCTTATTGTGGCGTGCCTGAAAGAGAGAAACAATGAAAATTAGTAACTAAAGGGCTCAAGCTAGCATGATGAATGAATTGCATGAATCATGAAGCAAACCACATACCCAGTTGCGCCCGAACTGATATAAGTTGGAGCTGCCTTGATGGTGTGGCACACCTTCCATTTGGGCACGTTTGTCCTTGGCCTAGTTGTGGAGGGCTAGCCATTCTTGTGAGCACCACTCATCGACCAACACCTCCCAACAATCCATCCGATCCGCACACCATCTCGGAGGCGCCTAAGTTAGCAAATAGAAACTTGAGCGCTACGGCTAAGAATTACTAAATGAAGGAACTTAAGTAGAAGGCCTTAAGAATTACCTTCATGTACTGCTCCTTACTCAGGAACTTATCGCGGCACGCCGGCTTGGTCTTCTTGATACCACGCAAGGCGTAGTAGTCTCGAACAGCCTGCACCCGAGCCTCGTGCCGTAAGTTCTGGAGTAGGCGCTTGCAGACGTTCTCGATAACATTTGCGCACTCCTCCTCGTATCCCTCCTCACACCTGTAGAATGTCTGCAATCAAATGAGACAATATTGATTAGTACAATTAATAACTAGCTAGTTGAAGATTTTGAAATGTGTAAAGGAGAAATTACCCAGAACGTCCTGATCACCATGTCTGCCCTCGTGTCGCACAAGACACCGTCGATAACGACATCCGGCGGGGCCGGGGCAGCCACGTAGTGCTCCCAGCTCAACCCAAGCTCTGGAAGCCGACCCTCACCAGGCAACGTGACAAACCCCGGGAAGTTTTGCCGGCAAAGAACTCCAAGGACGGAGTTGGGCCGGCGGACACTATGATGGTGGTCCCAACCCCTGCAGCATGACAAGGCCAACGCATTAGTTATTTGAAGAAACGTGAATGCAGAAGGTACAAAAATATTAAATGCACTTACGTACCTCTCCCCATCAGGGAAGATCAACCACCTCTGCTCGCGGGTCGCCGGCACGGACGGGAGCCGTGTAGCACCACGCTGGTAGACGGTGCCACCCTCCTCCTCAAGATCAGTCGGCTCCCCGCCATCATCAGCATGGCCACTCGGCTCCTCGGGCTGATCCGGCCAGGTACCCCATCCGGACGTGTGCTCCTCCGGGGTCTCGTGGGCCGAAGGCCAGTCGACCCGAGGCTCATGTGCCCAAGACCCGTGGACCGGAGGCTCGTGGACCGGAGTCCGTGTAGCCTCCTCCTCGGACGAGTCCACCCTAGCAGTCACGTGCTCGGGTGAAACAGCTGGGGGTGGCGGCGAGGAAGGCTCCCTAGCAGTCACCCTACCTCCTCTCCCACGACCACGTGCACAACCTCCTCTCTTCCTACCTCGTCCCCTGCTGGGTAGAAAGCGTCCAAATACTGTCATCATTGCATCGTAGCATTCTCTGCCCAAGTTGAACTGAGCCTTCAGAGCCATTACTTGTGAGATGGCATCCAACTGACAAAGCTCAGTGTGCTCATGGAGCGGACGTTTTGAAGACTCCAACATTTCATTGAAGGCCTTTGCAGATTCCTCCATCTCCTCGTCCGAATCCCGAGCATCATCAAAGTCTTGCACCATGTTTTCCATACCGGTACCATGCTCGTCGGTGCGACGACGATCCACCTCAGCTCGGTCACGTTGGGCAGACTCACCATGAAATGTCCACACCGTATAATCGGGCGTAAAACCACTCTTCTGCAGGTGTTTGCCCATTTCAGCCTCTGTCCTCTTTTCCCAATTGCCGCACCGTAAACAGGGGCACCAGGTTTTCCTCTGGCCATTTGCAAATGCGGCTCGCACAAACCCCTTGGTTTTTGTGAACCATTCAGTGCTCCATTTGTTCTGACCAGTGTGACCGGTGTACATCCACGCACGATCACTCATCTTGACTTTCAGAGCTACTAGACACACAACAAATATATATATATAATTCACCATGTATGTATTCATCAGTTGATCTACTTTGTCAATTTTATTACGTCCATGCAACCTACACTCTAATAGGTAATGATAGGTCCTAATCCCACCCGAGTATGTTTAGATTGGGTTCATTTTCCCATGCTATGCCCCGGATCCTACGCAAAATTTCGGCAGCACCTCCCCGCTGTTCTCCTGATACACGTCTCTGCAATAAATAGAGAGGATGTGTACCCGGAGAACAACAGGGGAGGCACTGACGAAATTTATGCGTCGGATCCGGAGCAAAGCATATGGGAAAACGAACCCAATCTAAACATACTCGGGCTGTCCATGGATAGCGTTGGACAATTCGAAAGAATCAAGGTTATAAATATGCAAATGCATGCATATTTATAACTATGACGCTTTCGAACGGGAGACACATATTGGTTACGCATACTGATGATTCAAGACACATATATATCTAGCTATCAAGTTTCATCGGAATAGATCAAATAATTAATGGGGGAGGAGGACATGTCATTTGTGCTCACCCACGAACGAAGGGGCAGAGCTCGTCAAACGCACGGCGAGGTCGTCGAACACCAAACCTCGCAGCGATGAAACAACTGCACATTTAAAACTACCCGATCAACACAATTATATATGATGTTTTTCATAACAAAATCGAAAGATATATGACCTAACTAATAATTCACAAATATATGACCCCGTCGGCTTCTGGAAGGCCAAAGAACACCTTTTCAGGGTCGGGGTCTCGGGGTCGGGGTGTCGGGTCGGGGTGCCGGGTCGGGGTCGGGGTGCCGTGTCGGTGTCGGGGTCGGGGTGTCGGGTCAGGCTCGGGGTCGGGGTGTCGGGGTCGGGGTCGAGGTCGGGGTCGGGGTCTCGGGGTGTCGGGGGTGTCATGTCGGGGGTCGGGGTGTCGTGTCGGTCTCGGGGTGCCATGTCGGGGTCGGGGTGTCGTGTCGGTCTCGGGGTGCCGTGTCGGGGTCGGGGTCTCGGGGTCGGGGTGTCGGGTCGGGGTGCCGGGTCGGGGTCGGGGTGCCGTGTCGGGGTCGGGGTCGGGGTGTCGGGTCAGGCTCGGGGTCGGGGTGTCGGGGTCGGGGTCGGGGTCGGGGTCTCGGGGTCGGGGTGTCGGGGGTGTCGTGTCGGGGGTCGGGGTGCCGTGTCGGTGTCGGGGGTCGGGGTGCCGTGTCGGTGTCGGGGTCGGGGTGTCGGGTCAGGCTCGGGGTCGGGGTGTCGGGGTCGGGGTCGGGGTCGGGGTCGGGTTCTCGGGGTCGGGGTGTCGGGGGTGTCGTGTCGGGGGTCGGGGTGTCGTGTAGGTGTCGGGGTGCCGTGTCGGTGTCGGGGTGCCGTGTCGGGGTCGGGGTGCTGTTTCGGGGTCGGGGCTTCGGGGTGTCTCCTCCTCCTCCTCCTCCTCCTCCTCCTCCTCTTCTTCTTCTTCTTCTTCTTCTTCTTCTTCTTCTTCTTCTTCTTCTTCTTCTTCTTCTTCTTCTTTCTCCTCCTCCTCCTCCTCCTCCTCCTCTTCTTCTTCTTCTTCTTCTTCTTCTTCTTCTTCTTCTTCTTCTTCTTCTTCTTCTTCTTCTTCTTCTTCTTCTTCTTCTTCTTCTTCTTTCTGCTCCTCCTCCTCCTCCTCTTCTTCTTCTTCTTCTTCTTCTTCTTCTTCTTCTTCTTCTCCTTCTCCTTCTCCTTCTCCTTCTCCTCCTCCTCCTCCTCCTCCTCCTCTTCTTCTTCTTCTTCTTCTTCTTCTTCTTCCCCCTTCTACTTAACCTAAACCTAAACTAACCTAAACTAAAAACCTAAACTAATTAAAACTAAACTATTTAAACTAATTAAACCTAAACTTAAATAGAAAAAAAACAAAAAAACAGAAAAAACAAAAAAACAGAAAAAAAGGGAGGAGGGGCTCACTGTGGGGGAGGGCCGGCGACGGAGGGCCGGGGCGGGGCGGCCGGGGCCCGGCCGGCGGGGGGCCGGGGCGGCGGGGGGGATGGGGGGCGGGGGCCGGGGCGGGGCAGTGGAGGAGGCGGCGGGGGCCGGGACGGCGGGGGGCCGTGGCGGCGGCGGGGCGCGGGGCGGCGGTGGGGCGCGGGGCGGCGGGGGGCCGGGGCGGGGGGGGGGGGGCGACGGGGCGGTGGGGCGGCGGGGCGACGGGGCGGCGGGGGCGACGGGGCGGCGGCGCGCGGCGGGCGGCGCGCGGCGGCGGCGGGGTGGGAGGAGAAGGGCGAGGCGAGGACGAAGTGAGTAACGGGCGGGGGGTACCTGCCGTTAGGCAAGTGCCCTCTTTGCCGTCCGCCAGCCTTTGCCGTCCGCCTTTCTGCCTCTTTGCCGTCCGCTAGCGGACGGCAAAGAGGTGGGCCGTTAGGATTTTTTCAAACGAGCGGGGGGTGGGGGCCACCACACTCTTTGCCGTCCGCCAGCGGACGGCAAAGATTCTTTGCCGTCCGCTGGCAGACGGCAAAGACCTGGCAGATGGCAAAGAGTGTGTTTGCCGTCAGCCTTTTCTTTGCCGTCTGTTTATGTGTAGCTGATGGCAAAGAGCTTCTTTGCCGTCAGCTAGCAGACGGCAAAGATCTGGCAGATGGCAAATTAGCTGATTCCAGTAGTGTATCCTACCGCTGCAATTCGAACTGAATTTGAATTCGTGTCTCTATTTCAATAACAAATCTACAATCATGATTGTTGCCAACTTCAACCATCATTCGTGTATTACCTTAATAACACACCACATGATTACTATAGAGATAGATATGAACTATGTGTACTACATGAACTCGAATTCTATTTTTTGAATACACTTGATGTTGATTCCAAATAATAGTACATTTGATGTACTAACTATATATTCATAATCTAAACCATGTTCCATACGTGTACACCGTGTTTATCACACATAGTATAGTGCCCCGCCCGCTACATTATGACAAGTATTTAGACCTGAGCTGCAAAAGCCACACATTAGCCCAAATTATGATCAATGTTCTATATGTCATACGTAGTACTAGCAAGATGCCCATGCGTTCCACAGAACATCAACATGATCAAGGGGAGGCCTAATTTGCAAATATGGAGAGGGGTGTGGGTATCTTTTTTCAAAATTGCCATAGTTTCCTTCCTATCCGTCAGATATAAATCGGACGGCCTATATTGCAGGATGGCACCATCATCAACAACTCCGTTTTTTATAAGAGTAGAGATAAAATATATTATATGTAGTATAACATGTTCATAACCACACCATGTGTATCACTGTTATATATATATTCACACATGCGTCGGTTTAAAACACTATGATAAATTCTTCAAATATCCGAATTCGCTTTTTATAATGAAGTATGATCTCTATTCGTCTTTTACACCCACACAATCCTCTTATCTTTGTAGCTATCTAGCGCTAACTTTCTCTCGTGCATGCAGACGCCTGCATCCCTCTAACCCTCCCTCAGCATTCCCTAGCTCCATCACGCAAATTCGTCTTTTCACTTTAGGTCGTTCACCCACGGTGTGTGTAGGCCCCCCAGCTCCTTCTTCACGGCACACATCGATCGATATGCCTCTCTAGCCAGGTGTGCCTAGCACAAAACACAAGCTTCCCCTCTTCTCTTATCACCGTCCATGCCTCACTCCCACCACTCTTTTCATCGATCTCGTACTCGCACACTTCTCCCCCCTCGATATAGTATGACTCTCGCACCACCTCCTAGATGCATCCCTCTCTCTCTATCCTTCTCCCCGTGCCTCATTTGCTTCTAACACACACATGCATGTATACCGATCAATCTCCCAACATATACCTAGGTCGACTTTAACTATTCCCCCCCCCATCGATCGACGTACCTCACAAGTTATGTCTCTCCTTTCTCTGACAAAGGACGATTGATCTTCCTATGTAGTTATGCCTGCTTACCACATCCATATCGCCCCCCATCATTCGTGCATGCCTCCTGGCCCATCTCTCACACGCACGTGCATAGACAGGCAGCCATCCCCTCTCTTATTGATATTGCAGGCGTGCCCTCCGGTTGTCTAGCAAGCCTATCCCACCATTTGTTAGAAGCAACTCCACTACCACCCCCTCCAACACTCTAGCTCTGTCTCTCTCCCAACCTTATTCCTCCCCTACACATATGCATGGATGACGATCGATCTCCCTTAATACATGAGGTAGATCGATCTCCCTTAATACATGAGGTAGGCCTCTCTCCTCCTCCACACATATACCAGCCATTGTACCTCTATAGTTAATTAGGCCTCCCTCCCCCCCACCACACACAGATAGTCGAGCGTTGTAGGTAGGTATCCATGCCACAGAGAGAAACTGCACATGTCCCCTCTCACGTTCCAGTAGGCCAGCCACTCTATATCTTTGACGTGGGCACACACAAATTCGATGGCACTCTTTATCGATCGCGCGCGCGCACACACACACATCATCCCTCTCTTCGATTCTATGGACACCTCAAGCCGATGATACCTCCACTCTCTTCTCGTGGATCGCCCCTCTATATATATGATATATCCAGGACTCTATTTCACACACATTGCATATGTTACATTTTTTGATTGACCCCACCCTCCCCTCCCCCCAAAAAAACTCTCACGAACCCACACACTATATCTCTCTACGTTTGTATCTCTCTCACACAACCCCACGTAGGTGGTGTACGTATACAAGAAGAGAATAGGTGCACCGTGCACGTACTCACGCTTCGTGCCCAGCCACACCCGCGCGGGTATAGGGTGGAGCTCATTTCTGTACGAAATGGCAGCCCTAATTTGAACGCATGTAGCGGTTGTTTACCTACGGAGGTTGTGTACCACGCGTGCACGAAACAAAGTTCGACTTGATGCGTTGGCGCGTTATTTTTAAATAAAGTTATATCGCTCAATGGCACGTACACAGAATATAAAACGTTTTTTATGGAGAAAAAGGTAGTTCGCTCCACTATATACAATGGAGCCTGTCTACCTGGTTTGTCTCTCTTCAGAGTATATCACACAAGGCTGCGGTGGCCTCTCTCTCTCTCTCACCGTTGGTCACTGATCCGGCCGCATCCCGTCCGCCGGCGGAAAGGGAGGACGTGCATCGTTTCTCCGTTCGACGGCGCCGAGGCAGCACGTCCCGATCTGCGGCACACGCCGTGCTCTCTGACCAAGCTCTGGCGTGGTAGAGCCTACGCCACCTGCTCGCTGCCGCAGTATGGGCAGATTCCGCCCGCCGCCGCTCACCTAGTTACATCCCGACGACCTCCAGGTATCCCCTCCGGCCTTGCTCCACTGCCCGTCTTCCCACGTCGCTGCATGTGGATCTTCCATAGTTCTTTGCCCAAAACGTAGCTCGTCCGGCGTACTTTCCATATTGCAATCTCGTCCTCACACCGTTTTAGACAAACACAACCGTGTTGGTCTCTTCCCTTGGGACAAGGAATATGCTTCTTTTTTGTCGTCGCATGTGTCATCAACTGTTATTGGCCAGTAATTGTTTCCTTTCTACCTCTTTTTTGCAAACAGGGCTATCCATTTCACCTCGTTGCTATTGTGACCTTTTGGTGAAATGCACAAATCACTTTTTTCTTAAGAGTGTTTTGTGCAGTTCTGCCAAAATGTCACGCGGGCAACGTCTCTACATTTCATTGCGACTGCACAAAGGGAGATTGGTTTTGCTCTATCCTCCTCATCCAACTCCGAGCCTAATCTTCTCCAACTAGTTAGTCTTAAGAGATACTACAAAGGTGACCGGCTTCTATTTGTGTGTTTATTGTTTCATCAGCAGTCCTCTATTATCGTAATCACACTTAATATCTTTGGAACAGGGACGCTCAGCTCTACTTTAGTGGAACTGCACAAAATGATCGGAATGTTGCAATCTCCAGATAGCTACTTTTTTCCCAACATGGCTTGTTGATTTAGACAGAGCTGGGGGGACGTTGCTGCCAATGAAAGCATGGATCAATTTTAATTTAACACCTTCTCACAACTTTGTCTTCAGTTGTGATGTAAATATTAGCTCTGATTAGCAAGGAAGTTAGTTTTTTATTGTTTCTATTGGGGATATAACTACTAGTGTAACCCGCCGAGGAGGGGCCGGGTTACGCTATATTGATTAATATGAAGCCCAATATCAAGCTTAAAGACGGCGGTTCAGTTAAGGGCCCAAAGCCCACAGGCGACTTAAGGCCCGTAGTGATAAACCACCGTAATGGCATGACTTGTATTATAAGGCAAGATTAACTAGTCACCGAGCCGGACACTGTTTATGAGCCGGCCGGGACCCTGTAAGCCGCAGGGCGTGAACCCGAGTATATAAGGGGACGACCCCGCGGCGGCTTAGGGCAAGTAACATCAAATCGAGAGACATGCATAGCGGATTCGCTCCCTGGTCATCGAAACCCTAGCAATTCCACCTCAACTGGATTAGGATTTTACCTTCACCGCAAGGGGCCGAACTAGTATAAAACCCTCATGTCCTTTGTCCCGTTTTAACCCCTTTAAGCTTCCTAGTTGTGATGGCTCCACGACTAAGTCCTTTCACGAGGACATCTGCCGTGACAATTCCACGACAGTTTCCGGAAGAGCATCGATGGCAAGACACACGAAACAAAAGCTGAAAGCTCACACCATTGTACAATTTCATGCCGCTGGATAATTATTTGCATAGTATGTCAATTATGTAAACAAATGCTGGAAGCTTGATAGCATTGCCAGAAGCCTCTTCGGCATCCGGGTTCATGTGCTATGCACAAAATTATACTCCTTCGTTCCTAAATATTTGTCTTTTTACAAATTTCAAATGGGCATATTTTAGAGTGTAGATTCACTCATTTTTCTTCGTATGTGTACTCCCTCCGTTCCTAAATATTTGTCTTTCTAGAGATTTCAACAAGTGACTACATATGGAGCAAAATGAGTGAATCTACACTCTAAAATATGTCTATATACATCCGTATGTAGTAGTGCATTTGAATCTCTAAAAGGACAAATATTAGAGTAGTCACTCGTTGAAATCTCTAGAAAGACAAATACTCCGGAGTATATTTAAGAATCGAGGGGGTAGTGCATAGCCGCATGGGAGACTCAGAACGGTCGTTGCGCCACATTAATAGTGAGTAATGAGCAGTCAAATCATAAGCCCGACCTTTCCCACTGTAAGTTGCTCGAAAGAAGCAACCATCAATATGCTCTTCTTTGAATCCGCTCATACTACTCCATCCGTCACTGTTTATAGAGTGCGCTTCAGAAAAAGAGAAAATCTCTGAGACCAAGGCGACTAGTGGTCGACCTGAAAAATAGCATTGGTAGTTATAGCACGGCGTCTATTACTAGAGGAAATAATGCGTACACACATGCATGCAGTGCTTCCACCCCGGGTAGACACATGCATGCACGTACTCCACTCCGTAGTACTACATCGAGAGAAAATTGCGGTTAACACGCCCTAATTAATTGAGCATTAAACCAAACGCGTCTAAAGTCTCTATGGTGGTGGAAATGCATTGAGAGAAATGCATCATAATGAAGCGCGCCCTGTAAACTGTGACGGAGGGAGGAGTAGTATGAAGGTGCAAAACCAAGTACGCGTGTGGTCAGTCGGTCAACGCACCTCGTCTTGGTATATCACTGACATGTGGGACCGGAGTGTGAGCAAACCGATCTCAATTGACGGCAAAATGGCCAACCCGCCGTTCCTTGAGAGAGACGAGGAGCGAGAACACATAGACGGGCTTGCACAAAGGCCAAGATATATTCGAGCATGGTTGATCGATATCATCATTACATGTTGGGCTGCCGTTTTCCGCCCTTTTCCGGAATAAATGTGTACTTTATCAAAGATTAAAAAAATAAGAGTACAGAGGCTCCACCATGCGGTTCTAGTAGTAGTACTACTCGTACTACTAAACCTTGCGCTTGGCTCTTCGCCTCTTCGTGAAGTCGAACAATGATGGTACTCCGCATGTTCGGTACTACAGTGTATGCCTCTGGCAATCTGACACCGAATGAACTGATGCATGTCCACCACCTGGGTGAGGTACGTTGCATTAGTCAAAAGGCGTAAGCGAGTTTCACCTTGTCCTGCAAGCTTCTCCTCGTTCTGCGAGTTGACGGGACACACCAACAAGTAGTGCTAGTCCATACTCCCTCATTTCCGGTTAATATGGCTTAATCTTTTTTGCGGGTAAATGAGAGAGCTTTATTCATATATAAGCATTCTTAGGACGATCAGCCAAGACACTGGTCACTAGGAAGCGAGGTACCCCGCAAAAAAATAAGTAGGAAGCGAGGTGTTTCATCAAGCCAGCTCTCAGCCACATTCAAAGTGCAGCAAGCACGGTTCGCACAAAGATGCGCCGCAAGGTTTGCTGACCTATTTACATGCTGAATAACAAAAAAGAGAGGAAATATTACCGAGCGCTCCTATTTGTAACAGGATATGAGCCAGAATTAAGCGAGAATTGTGGCGGGTGTTCCATGCAATCAACTTCCATTATCACATGCGAGAACCCTCGAAGAGAACCAAATGTGTTGAAGATTGCTTTATCACATTTTAAAAATATAATAAGAGTGCAGACGCTCCTCCATCCGGTTCCTAGTACTAGTAAACTTTGCGCTTGGCTGTTTGCCTCTTCGGGAAGTGCAACAATAATAGTACTAGTATAGTGTATGCTTCTGGCAATCTAACACCGAATTAACTGTTGCACGTCCACCGCCTGAGCGAAGGACAGCTTGCATTAGTCAAAAGTTTCTCCTTGTCCTGCGAGCCACCGCGCGCAAGCTTCTCCCGTCCTGCAAGCTTCTCCTCGTTCGGCAAGTTGACGGGACACAACAAAGTAATGCTAGTCCATACTGCCTCCTCTCCAGTTAATATGGCTTAATTTCAATCGAGATAAATACACTGTCTGTCACATTATATTTGTAAAAATACGGTCAGTGGACTTCATAATACGCTCATTGCGCTCAATATATACATTTTCCGGTGTTTATACGGTCACTAGCTCACCCTGGCTGAGTATGTGTGTGCATGCACGTGTAGGTTCAGCACTTGAGCGTGGCCGTGTGTGTTCCGTCGTGTGCTCGGACATGCATGCATTAGGGCGTCGCGCGCGTTTTTGCGTCCATGTGTACGTGTGACTGTTGCATACACGTAGGGGGAGTACGTGTAGGGGCCACTAAAGGAGCAGTCAAATCACACAGTAAGTTAGTCGGAAGAAGCAACCATCATTTCACTCTTCAATGACACGTACGCAATATAAAATGGTTGATATGGAGAGAAAAAGAAAACCACTATATATACACTAGCAGGAGCCTAAGCTACAAGCCTGCTTGCTTGGGTTGGTCTCTTCACAAGCATCGAACGACGGTGGCCACACCGCTGGTCACATATCCGGCCTGATCCCGCAGCTGGGGGAAGGGAACAATGTTCTACGTAGACGCGGTCGACATCGGCGAGGGAGAAAATCCACAGTCGGTGCGTCCCAATCGGGGGTCACCGCGGTATGGGCCGATGCCGCGTCCCAACCGCCCTTCTAGCTACAGCCCGACGTCCCAGGTAGTCCATCTTCCTTTTGGAGCCGGCTTGCTCCACTGCTGCAGCTCCCCATGTAGCTCCATCTCCATGTCGATCTTTCTCTACTTCTACCGGCTTCTACTTGTGATGAGTTTATGTCTCATGAACTAGTGCCAGTACTATTATTCTAATCACACTTCTTCAATATCTTTGCCATCAGGGATGCTCAGCTCGATTTTAGTGGAACTGCACAAAAGCATCGTATGATCCGAGGGTGCCAGCCGTCTTTCCTTCGACAGGTTCTACCTGGCCAGGAAATTAAATCCTGTTTAGGGTTTAGGGTTTGAGTCGTAGTGACCCCATCAGTAGTTTTTCTTTCATACACGCTCTCACAACTTTTGTCTTTAGTTGTGAAGTAAATATTGGCTATGATCTGTGAATCATTGAGATGCATCAGCATGCGTGTTAGTTTTCCTTTGTATTTGATGGAATGTTGTAACGGGGCAACCTTGGAGTAGGAATGAAAATGGAGTGGAAAGTTTCCGTTTTTCCGAAGAAAAATGAAAACGGAGAGAAACCAACGTTTCGTTTCGTTGGATCGCGCCATCAAGCAAAACCAATGTTTAAATCACGTCTGTCGCGTTCATGTCTCACCCTCCTCCACGGCTCGACCCCACACGGTCGCTCGGCATGCCACTCACCGCAAACCAACTATACGATAAGTTCCCCGCCTGCTTGTCGATGGATCGCGCCATGGAGTACTAGTACTACTGGAAGAGATTGACGAGTTGGGGAGGACAGCTAGCTGTAGCACGGACTCCCAAGAACTTTTTACATGCATGTTGTGGCCGGCTATTGCGACCATTGAACGCGGAGCAGTCGCGTGCACCAGGAAGCGGCGCAGGTGACGCTCTCTCGGCCGGCGCGCCGCTTCAATGCCGGCGCCAGTGAGAGGTCACATCCGCTCTGGCCGGGCATGAATGCGGCACTGACCGTTTCGGGCGGGAAGCACGCGCGGGTGATGAAGAGGGTTCGGGTTGGTCAGGAGCGGCCGTGGCAGCGGTCCGGACGCCCGCAAACAAAGAGATGCTGTACGTTAATATTGCTGCGTATATAATTAACAACGTAAATAATGTGCCAGTTGGACAAATATGATTGGAGATGGAGATGGAAATGGAATTTTATGTAAACACGGATATGCATGTCTATGTCTATGTGTGTGTGCGCGACGACTCTCGCGACCTGGAAGCGGGGGCGTGTTTTTGATCGAGTTTTCTTTCTTGGTACGTTAAAAAATTGTCCGCCAGTTTTCGTTTCTTTTTTCCGGGAACGCGCGTATTCTATTTAAAACCACTGCTATGGAGAGATTGTTTTACTCCATTATAGCCTCTTGTTTGATAGAGTTTCTCGCGTCTCGCTCTCTCACCCTCTCCATATCAAAACAAGATGACAGTGTCCACACTATCTCTCTCCTCACCGGTGGTCACAGATCCGGCCGAATCCCGTCCGCTGCGGGAGGTGAGGAGGTGCAGCGTTGACGTTGTCGCCGTCGGCGATGGAGGAAGCCGATGCGCACCGTCCTCTCGGAGCCGGCGCTGGCGCGGACGAAGGTCCTCCGCGCCCTTGTTCGCTGCCGTCGTGTGGGCAGATCCCGCCCGCCCGCCTAAGCGACATCTCGCCCACCTGAGGTATAACTTCTTGTACTGGTCCAGCTCCCCAGGTCGCTGCATGCGGGTTTTCTTCTATGCGACTACTCCCCAGCTCCCCATGTATAGTAGCTAGGGTTCGTCGGCTGGTCCAACATCACCTACTATTATAGAGGAAATGCCACTCGAAAAGTTGTCCTGATTTATGCCTCGGTGGAGGTATACATTTTGTTTCGACAAAAAGTACATGGTGGTTGTGCGGTCATTGTCCATATGCTCCTATTGCTGCTGCTAATCTAATACTATCACTGGTTAAATGAAGAAATGCTTTTTTTCTCGGGTATCCTGGTTTAGTTCCCATCAAGATAATCATGATGCTTCTGTTTGTTGGTGTACTTTTCATAATTCTTATTGACAATTGAGATGTCGTTGTTAATCTTGTAAAACAAAGTAACAACACTATATCCCTTTTTTATATTTTTGGAAACAGCGATGCGTATCTCCATACCCGGGCATGTCTTCCTCAATTTTAGTGGAACTGCACAAAATTGGATGGCCATTGTTGTTCCGCCTCACTGTCCTCTGCCACGTGGTTCTTCCTTCCTCGAGCTTGACTACTGAGAAGAAACAGACCACAGTGAGGATTTGTCGAACTTCATAGGTGCCTCACCCAAACTTGATGCCAAATGGATGATGCATCACCACGATGACCTATCGATGCTCATGGTTGCGCCTCATGGTTGCGTCGGCTGGTGAAGCTGATCGATTTTCAATGAAAAACAAGCTGTCTTCCATCAGTGCTCTTTGCTTGTTACCCACAAAGATGATATCCTTCGTCAGTTCACCTTGGTTGCGTTGGAGACGCAGTCGTCTTTCACGTTGGTGCAATTTTATCACACAATTGGCTATGAACCAAATGTTTCCTCGAAGAAGGATCGACGTTGGTACTAAGAGCATAAGTTTTGTATTGATTTCTAAGCCTTCTCACAACTTTGTCTCCAGCTCCCCTGTAATTTTCTTTGTCCAGCTATTAACTTTGATTAAAAAAATGGTGTGGACTAAAAACCCGGATGGACGTAGTAGCCCTCCATTTTTATTTACTCCGCATATTAGATTTGACTGAAGTCAAACTTTGTAAAGTTTGACCAAGTTTAGGCCGAACACAACAAACCATAATTATTAGAGAGGGCAAACTGTACATACTCTCAAACCTTTCCGATAATTGAAATTAAAATTCTTTATTTGTACACACTCTCACACGTTTCCGATAATTTGGCGCATGTGTGGTTGTTCACTTAAGGGAGGGTAGTGTACCGCACGTGAAGGACAGGAAGTGCGACCAGGACGCGTGGATCGTTAGTTCATCGGAAGTACTCCCTCCGTTCCTAAATATTTGTCTTTCAAGTGGTTTGCAATGGACTACCACATACGGATGTATATAGACATTTTTTACAGTGTAGATTCACTCATTTTGCTCCGTATGTAGTCATTTGTTGAAATCTCTAGAAAGACAAATATTTAGGAACAGAGGGAGTAGTAGTTTTCTTCACTGGTACGTTAAATAAAGAGTTTCGTTTCGTACTTACACAATTTAAAACGATTGTTATGGAGAGAATAAGAAAACCACTCCACTATATATTAGTCGTATACACGAGTACTATATGGACGCAGCTTCATTGACTTTAGTGCACCTGCCTTTGGGTTTATGACAGGTGGGCCCAAAATGTGGCTGGCCCACCTGTCATACAGCCAAAAGCAGGTGCAGTTAAGGCACCGGAGCTCAGTCCGTACTACAGTATATATATAAGCTGGAGCCTCAGCGCTTGTTCGCTAGGGTTTGCACTCTCCACACTCTCGCCGCACTACATATATATACACGCTGGAGGCTCAGCGTTCCTTTGCTAGGGTTTGCTATATTCACTGTCTCTCACCCTCTTCACCAGATCTAAACAAGACTGCGTTGTGGCCTCTGTCTCTCTCACCCCCTCACAGACAGCTGGCGAAGGAGGCGTCCGGATCCCGTCGCACCGGGAAGGGGAGGAGGTGCAGCGTTCACTCTATCGCCTTCGGCGAGGGAGGCAATCCACTGCCGGCTGCGCTTTTCTCTTTCACCCAGCGCCTGTGCGGGAGGGCCACCGACCCCTTCTTCCTCGCTGCCGTACGTAGTGTGGGCAGATCCGACCTCCCGCCGCACGCCTTGCCACATCCCGACGACCCTAAGGTATAAGTTTCTTTGAAACCGTCATTGGTCTAGCTGCATGCTGATCTTTTTCGATTCTGTAGTCGAATCTAGGTCTTGGTTCAAAGAGGAAAGAAGGGTGCGGTGGGGTGGAGCATGAATCTAGGACGTGGTTCAATGAGGAAAGGAGGGAGGGAAAGTAGTATAGACTAGCTATCCAGCCGCTTTGTTGGTCGAAAAGGGAAAAAGGGGGTAACCCAGTACACACATCTGTAAGGAACCCAACTCTTTGTTGAAAAGGGAAAGAAACTGGGGGGTCGGGTAGTTTGTGCAGGACTAGATTTGCTGCCCTCACATCGGAAAAAGTTTCAAAGAGAACAAATATGGGACCAACGCAGATATGCTGCTTGGCTACATACTCTGCATCACCCATTTATACGTGTGGACGCACATGGTGCTGGCATGTCCCATGTCCCATCCACATGATCGTGCAGTGTGTTTTGAGATGTTGTGCTACTTGTATTGGTACTGTTTTAAATAAATGTTGAATTGAAGCTATTGTATTTTAAGCAATGCCACTCTCAGAATTAACTACTGAACTATTTTAAGAGAATTTCTCTGTTAATATGAATCAATGCAACCGTTTTAGAAATGCTACTGTCCTATACTTTGTTTTCCATCAAGATAAGGTAGATGCTTCTTTTTGTGGCCGCATGTTTCATCCTCCTTTATTGGCAGTAATTGTTTCCTTTTTTGCCTCTGTTAAATCAGGGATATCTATTCAACTTGTTGCTATAGCAAACTTAAATGTCTCACCGGCGACTTTACTTGATTTCAGAGTAACTGCACAAAACGAGATTGGATTTCCTATTCGTGTTGGCAGATTCGTACGTGATCTTGTGTGCGTCATGACAGGTTGGTACTTGCCTTCATCCACATGATCGTGCAGTGTGTTTTGAGATGCTGTGCTACTTGTATTGGTACTGTTTTAAATAAATGTTGAATTGAAGCTATTGTATTGCTGTCTTTTCCCATTAAGTAGTGAACAAAAATGGGACCAACCCAGACATTATGCTTGTTGCTTTGTTACAACAAACTCTGCATCACCCCCTTTATAAGTAGATGGAAGCACATGTTGTTGTTGCGCCCACTCTCCCCTGGAACTGTTTATGCTTTTTGTTAATCTAATGCCGCTGGTAAAATTAAGCAATGCCACTCTCAGAATTAACTACTGAATCTTATTTCAAAACTGCAACACTTGTTAGGGATTGGCGGGATTACCATTTTTGTGGCCGCATGTTTCATCCTCCTTTATTGGCCAGTAATTGATTCCTTTTTTGCCTCTGTTAAAACAGGGATATCTATTCAACTTGTTGCTATTGCGACATTTTGCTTCGCTTAATTTTGGTGGAACTGCACAAAATGAGACCGGATTTCCATATATGTGTTGAGATCTCTTTTAGATCCACCTCAGGCGTTGTTTCAAATCTTGGTCTTGAAAGGTCAGTACCTACTTTCCTCAGAATTAACTACTGAATCTTAGTTCAAAACTGCAACACTTGTTAGGGATCGGCGGGAGTACCATTTCTGTTAGGGATCGGCCGGAGTACATGTTTAAGAAATGTATTGTTCAGATAATGTCTCTGTTATTATATATCAGTTACAGTGTTTTACAAATGGTACTATCCTGCTTTGTAGTTCTTTCTACATGTTTAACCAAGGTATTGTTAAGATAATGTCTCTGTTAAAATGAATCAGTCGCATTGTTTTAGGAATGATACTTTTCTGCTTTGTCGTTCTTTATACATGTTGAAACAAGGCATTGTTAAGATAATGTCTCAGTTAATATGAATGAATCACACTGATTGAGAATTGCTACTCTCCTGCTTTGTTTCCCATTAAGATAAGGTAGATCAGTAGATGTTTTTCTTCTGGGAGTACAAGTCATCAACCGTTATTTCTCAGTAATTGTTTCCCTTATACCTTTTGTTGCTTACAGGGATATCAAAATTAAAGCTCGGTTTTATTCCGACTTTGATTTTAGTTGAACTGCACAAAAGGAGCCAATGTGTCTAAGGCAAACTGCTGCATTAGTGGGTCCAGTTGGTCTTACCACTTTGCAGAAAGAAGCAGTCACTGTTTGCGCTACATTACACAAGGAATGATCGAGAAGCTTTACAGAGTATTAGTAGACGCTGGTGACATGACTAGTCTGCAGAGATGGCTGCTTTACTTGTGGTTCGGAGGAACACTGGGCAAACAAGTGCCCAAACAAGTACCAAGAAGCCAGGACAGGACTCCAAGTCTGTCAATGTCACTCTAAGCAACAATGATGGGGCATCTGGGTATGGTAATCTGTTTACCGTACTTTCAGTTTGTTAGTCCACCGATTGGTGGGTTGACACTGGGGCCAATATTCATGTGTGTGCTGATGTGTCTTTGTTTTCTGGCAGCATATAAATACGAAATCCACAGGGATGCTCAGCTTGATTTTAGTGGAACTGCACAAAATATTCAGATGGTTCGTGTCCTCCATAATAATACTTCATCATGCACAATACATCGAATGGTTCTCTAATCATTCGTCGTCACCTTGAGCCACCGGACTATCAGATGACAAACTGATGACAAACCCTGCCCGTTCCACAATCATAGGCATTACATATTTTGAATGGGAAAAGCTTGTCAAAGTTGACATTAGTTTAATATATTGGAATTGGAAAACCTTGTCAATTTTTGCTGATTGATGTTAGCCAGAAGACATGCATTTGATATTTTTGAGTGGGACGCCCTTTGCTGTGAGCAACGTCGATCGTTTTTTCCTATTCCTGTCTTCAGTTCAGAAGTAAATATTTACTCTGCTGAGATGCATAGTCACATGAATGTTGACTTATGTAAGATATTTTAAGAGTTTGTTCTGAATATTGTCTATGTAATGCCAGGCCTTGTGTTTGATTGCAAAGTTGAGCTTGGAATGTTGTGGCATGCGGCATCACGAGCTGTTCACCGTGCCTCCTGAGAATAATGCTTCGTATTGTTTTGCATGTCGATCTAATGCCAGTGATTTGCTTGTTAGGAAGATCATCCTCTTCTGTTGTTTCCGTGCTTAAGAAGTTCATCGTCTTATGTTTCATTCATAGCCTATACGACAAGTCGGGTAGGTTAGACGTGAAACCATATGATCTTCCGACCAACTCATCATCTTAGGCCGTGATTGGATCGTCGTTTTCCAACCAAAACCGCTTGTAAAACTGACGCTTGTAAATAAAAGCAGATGGTCTCGGGCGAAGCGCTTGGTTGGTCGATTTCGACTAGTAAAATATACACCGGTCTCTCAAATTACACGCGTAACCCGCCGGTTTTACTTACAGACCTCGGGCCCTCGGTTTCATTACGCCTGTATTTTACGCGTTGTTTCCGATGACGAGTAAATTACACTTGTATCTTAATACAGGTTGTGAAATAAACCAGAGCTCCCAAGCGCGGCCTTACCGTTTCATGCCGTCTCAGTCTCTCGAAGGTGCTCATAGGTGTCCGATGATCCTGGCTTCCTGAATGAGCAGCGGGCGCTGTATCAGACCATCCGTAGGGCCCGCGAGGCCCTCTCCGTCGTCCTTCGAGTTGTTGCGCTCGCCGTGGCGCCGAGCATTGTTAACATGGTCAATGAACATGAGGATTCAGGAGATGACTTTATTTTGACTGGTTGACAGTAGGGACCCACTAGGGCCATAGCCGTACGTACGCAAGTGCCTCCTTATTATGTACAACTATATTTTTTTGCTTCCTCCTGGTTTCCTGACATCACGGTCCCACACCATTGTCAACCTATGTAGTCAATAAACGAGAGAATTGCACAAGGTGCGGCCGACAGCTGGGACCAAGCAGCTCGAGCAGTATTTGTGTTTTTGAGGCGTGAGCACTGCAGAGTTTTTCTTGGCGATGTTTTCGTTGTTGTTCAGAGGAGAGCAGGGTATTAACTGGGCGGGCTGTGGCCCGTCTAGCCCAGGACAGATATCCAGCCCAGATATTAATTTTTTTCAAGATGAAAATGGCTAGCCCAGCTATACGTTTTTTGAGGAATACCCAGGCAAGGTCAACTTGTTATTCTCTGCCCCGCTGGGCTGCAAATCTTTCCTAGGAGGGATGCATTAGGCTTAACAGGAAAATGGGCTTTAAAAAATAATAAATGGGATGTAATTATAAAAACTGGGCAGTAACTTAAAAAATGCACCAAGCACGGAATTAGTTTATAAAATATTATTTATGGATTTTGAAAATCTTAATTTTTAATTGTTGCGCGCGCAATGTTTCGTTAGATTTTTACATAATAGAAACTTATATTTAATATGACTAGAAATTTCGGGATAAAAATATTTCGGATCCCATCAAAATGTGGGAAATTTTTATTGAATTCTGTCTTGAACGGTTGGTTGAAATTATTAATCGTTGTCCTAGCTAGAAAATGTGTTGTACTTTTAACAAACTGTAAATGGGCTGTAGTAAATTCCATTAGAATTCAAAAATGGGCTGTACATTCTTACAAATCGCAAATGGGCTATAAGTTCTCTCCCACACACTTGTGGGCCTACTAAGTTGACGCATCCCCTAAAAAAAGAAGTTGACGCGTATGCAAGGCTTTGTCAACTTATTATAGTCAACACACGGTTCTAGCAGCAGTGGTCGTTGGATGTCCATCCAACGGATGCCGTGCTTCTTCTTCAATCTCAGATATTCTAGCTTCACCCGCCCAAAAAATGATTCCTCCCCCTGACATCTGGGGCGCACCGTTTCGGAAGCTGGCCTGTGGGCCTACTAAGTTAACGCGTACCAAGGGCTTTGTCAACTTAGTCAATATGAACGATTCTAGCTGCAGTGACCGTACGATGTCCATCAAACGGCCGTAGTGCTTCTTCAACCTCTGGTCTTCTTGCTCCAGCCGCCCAAAGGAGCGCCGGTCGTGCCGCGTGCTCCTGCCTCCTGTGGCCGGCTGTGATGCCGCGGAGGCCTCACCGCCCCCTACTACTCCCACCGCTAGCCAGGCCATCCCTCTACACACCCACACCCCCTGTTATTCCGCGGCGGCGACATCCTCACACCACAGCCGAACCAGTGAACCCTCGTACTCCTGTCCACGCGGGCTTCCACTGCCGCGTCTTCCCCGGCTCCGCGTCGTCCCCTTCCTAGGCCTCGCCGTCGTCCACTGCCCTGGTGTTCTCGGCGCGGCGTGGTCAACGTGGTCAAGGAACAGCTTCCATCGGACGTGGACTGTACGTGGAGAGGCTGACAGCTGGGTCCACGACGGTAGCAAGGAAGTGCCTCCTTATTACGCGGAAAATAATGATTCCTCCACCTGATAGCAGGGACCCACCGGATGAGCCACCGTATTTCATGAAAAAAACATTTGCCCCCTGACTGCTGGGACCCACTGGACGGGCCACCGTATTGCGCGAAAAAAACGTTCCCCCCGCTGTCAGCTCGGACCCACCGGAAGTGCCTCCTTATTACGCACAAAAAAATGAATACTCCCCCTACTGGTTGGGACCCACCTTGGTGGGAGGCTGACTTGTGGGCCTACTAAGTTGACGGGACGGAGTGCTTTGTCAGCTTAGTCAATATGAACGATTCTAGCTCCAGTAACCGTACGATGTCCATCCAACGACCGTAGTGCTTCTTCAACCTCTGGTCTTGTTGCTCCAGCCACCCAAAGCAGCGCCGGTCATGCCGCATGCTCCTGCCTCCCGTGGCCGGCTGTGCTGCCGCGGAGGCCTCACCGCCCCCTACTATTCCCACCGCTGGCCAGGCCCTGCGGCAACGGCAGCCTCACACCGCAGCCGAACCAGTGAACCCTCGTACTCCTCTCCGCGCGGGCTTCCACTGCCGCGTCTTCCCTGGCTCCGCGTCGTCCCCTTCCTAGGCCTCGCCATCATCCACCGCCCTGGTGCTCTCGGCGCGGCGTGATCAACATGGTCAAGGAACGACTTCCATCGGAAGAGTACTGTCATGGAGAAGCTGACAGCTGGGTCCACGACCGCAGCAAGGAAGTGCCTCCTTATTACGCGCAAAATAATTATTCCTCCACCTGACAGTGTGGACCCACCGGCCGGGCCACCATATTTCACGAAAAAACATTTCCCCCTGACTGCTGGGACCCACCAGCTACATCTTCGCACGCAAGGAAGTGCGTCCGGGCAAAAAACAAAAAAAAATGATTCGCCCCCGACTGCTGGGACCCACCAACTACATCTTCGCAGGCAAGGAAGTGCCTGACAGTCGGGACCCACCTGGTCGAAGCGTACCTAGCGTTGTCATTCTGGTCGCGAACGTGTACGTACATACTGGTCATTGTAGAGGCGCGCACGTGTCGTAGTAGAGGCGCGCACGTAGCATGTACACGTACGTACAGCGGCCAGGGTACAAGAAAGAAAATATGGCCACACACGTACATATGGGCAGGGTCTCGAACGCCTACTCGCGCATACGTACGGCCATGGCTCGTGTACATGGCTGGGTCGGAACGGAGAAACAACGTCGTCGTCGTGTTCATGGGGAGCCAACCGGCTGGGTCAGAACAGAATGCGTCGTCGTGTTCATCGGGAGGGCTTGGACGGAACAGCCGATGGAAACTAGGCCTGGCGTACCGCGGAACGGAGGAAACGGCCTTGTGTTCGACCGGCCACGTTCGAAACGGGATCCTGTTCATCGGGAGGGGTCTGGCGTACCGCAAAACGGAGGAAACGGACCTCCTAAACGGGGGTCCTATTGATCGGGATGGGTGTGGCGTACCGCAAAACGGAGGAAACGGACTTGTGTTGGAGCGCTAGGTCGAAACGGGGGTCCTGTTCATCGGGAGGGGTGTGGCGTACCGCAAAACGGGACTCCACGGGATACTGTTCATCTCCACCGCCGACCCCTCTAGCCTCCACAGGCTACTGTTCATCCACCGTCGACCTCCTCCAGCCTGCACCTGTGACTGTTCATCCACGGGCTCCTGTTCATCCAGCCTCCACCGCACGCTACTCCACCGGCTACTGTTCAACCAGCCCTCTCCACGGGCTCCTGTTCAACCACCCCTCCACGGGCTACTGTTCATCCAGCCCTCCACTGTCTACTGTTCATCCTGCCCTCCACGGGGTGGTCCTGTTCATCCTGTCCTCCACAGGGTCCTGTTCATCCAGCCCCAACCGGCTCAAACGATCGGGGTCCTGTTCATCCACCCCCCACCGGGAACTGTTCATCCAAACCCCCCAGCAACGCTCACTGTTCATCCAGAGGCAACGCCACGGGGTCCTGTTCATCCACCCCCACCGGGAACTGTTCATCCAAAGCCCCCCCAACTCTCACTGTTCATCCAGAGGCAGCATCGATCGGCTTCAGTTAGCAGCAGTAGCGAAGGAATCGCTCGATCGGGTTCAGTTAATAGCCATCGATCGATCGCTCGGGTTCAGTAACGCGTAGCCTGCAGTGCAATCACTCGGGTTCAGTTAGAGCCCAATGCCTCGCTCGGGTTCAGTTAGAGCCCAACGCCTCGCACACACACGCGTATGTACGAGAGAAACGCGCATCGCTCGGCCCCCGACCACCCACCGTAACCGGGGACTCCCCGATATTTTCCGCGCCCTCGCTTCTACCATGGTTTTTTCCATCATGGACGGCCCAAAGAATGTCATGCAGCTGCGTCTCCGGCCCGCCCAGGACAAAAAGCCCATTTTTTGTCATGATTTTTTGTCATAGAAGTAGGACCCCACCACATCTATGATGATACCGGGTTTTCTCACAATTATCGTCATAGAAGTGTCATAAGTATGACAGAAAAGATTTTCGTTCGGCCCAAAATGTCACGGATATCTTTTTTTTGTAGTGATGGGCCAACGCTAATGTCAACCCGTAATGGGTGAAGCCGAGGCACCACCATACTCATGTCAGCCCATTAATAACGAAGAGGCGGCGTCTGCTTAGGTCTTCGCGTGTGCCATGGGACACAAGGTGTCTACTCCGGTCTTCACCCATCCCTGCCAATCGTGGGCATCATGGGACCAATAATGCTAAACTCAGGGGCCGCATACGGGGCTGTTACGGGCTTTCCAAAACTACTCCTCAGCCCCCCTATTTTGACCCGGGGTGGGGCTCTAGCCTACCCCTTAATCCTATCAAAAAGTGACAAGTCAATATCACTCCATAAACGTCCAGTAATAGTCCGTTGATGTAGCAAACCGTGCCTTGGGTTTAACCAGAGCACAATTACATTATGTCACATCACTCAGTTCACGATCCTGGGGTCAGAGGAGAAGCATCCCTATCACATACTTCATGAGTGGTCATTAGAGTAAATTAGTAAATATCTTTGATTGAAATGTATACATAGCTTTTAAGTAACTCTGAACAAAGAAAAAGAATTGCTTGTTGTCATGTGTGGAATGGTTAAAAGTAGGAGGTTAATGGAACCATTGGAGTCATAGGCTCCTAGTCACGCTGAGGCTGCCATCTACTCCCTCTGTTCCTAAATGTAAGCCTTTCTAGAGATTTTAATATGAACTACATACATATGTATATAGATGAAATTCAGAGTGTAGATTCACTCATTTGCTTTGTATGTAGTCCATATTAGAATCTCTAGAAAGATTTATATTTAGGAACAGAGGGAGTAGCCGGCAACGTAGTCGGCGTCTTATTTGCATATGGACGAAGGTTATGCATGAAGTTTGAAGTGGGAGGACGGAGGTCCAGCGACTCTAGGCATGTGGAGATCGGCATCTAGACTGCCTAGCGGATCCATACGTGTGTTGATGAGAGGCAACGGGACAACACCTAATAGCAAGCTTTGTACGTTGCAACTTTCAAGCTAACATCCTTATCAAAATCCATCAACATGCTTGTTCCAGTTGTGCGTGGACCGATTGATCCAGGCCGGGAATAGGTCGCCAATGGGGTTGACCGCATCGGTTTCCCAGTGAGAGAGCTGTGTCTCCTGGCCATGGGGGTGATAAAATGGGAGATCGCCCGCGAGCTCCCGCTAGCACGAGCCAGAACGAAGCATGCAGAGCTTGATTCACCTACAAGCATACCTTCTCATCATCAACTAATCAGTGGAAAGTCACAAAGTACATGTTCAGAACCATCAAAAGCAGCAGCAATACCACTTCTCTCCATTAAACACAGCTAAAAATTCCCTTCATCCTGAGATCCTCTCCTTTTACCCAAAAAAATATTCTCCTTTTTTATTTTCTATCAAAATTGTCGCTCCTTATCCACAGATAACAAAGCAACAACGAGATGTAGGCGAGCGCGACGGTGTCTCCATGAACGCAGGGAGGTGCGGCTAGGGGGAGGAGGTGCGCAGGGTAGGGAGAATGGCGGCTGGGCAAGCCCCATTGTGCAGCAGGAATGAGAGGAATCCAGAAATCAAACCAGGATCCGCCGACCAGAGCCACCGCCGGACCGGCAGCAGGAAGCCGTGCCGTCCCTACTCTGCCCTCTCTTCTCTCCATCTCAGCTCCTCTCTCCCTCGTCTCCTCTTCCCAGGAGACCGAGCCGCCATGGCCGTGGAGTGTCTTCGCTGCCGGCCTGCGCGCCGCCGCACTGGATCCCGACCTGATCCACCTCGCCCCGACGTCCAGCACTTCCCCGTTGTTCCCTGCCTCCCGGAGCCCTGCCGCCGTCGTCCTGCATCCCGATCAGATCGGGAGCTCCGCCGCTCAATCTGAGAGCATCTCCAGCCGCGCCCCCAACAAGGCCCCCAAGCGATTTTTTGGCCGCCGGCGCCCAAAAATCGGCCCAGTCACGCCCCCAAAGGCCCTTTTTCGTCGGCTCGGGCCGAAATTGGCACCGGCGGACCTAGGCCGAACCCGGCACGCTGGGGGCGCCGGCCGAATCGTTTTTGGCGTGAAAATCGGCGAGCCCTCCTTGGCAACGACTCGGCTCTTCTTGTCGCTTCATCGTCTTCATTGCCTCGGTTCCCGCGGGGGAATCAATGCGAAAGCTGTCGCGCGCTGCTGCGCCGGTCAGCCTCCTCCATTGATGCCTCACGGGCGGGGCAGTGAAGACGGGGCGACGTGCGTCCCTCGCCCGCCACGTGTACACACGGCAGCCACGCAAGCGTCGCCTATATAAGCCGCCCCCTCCCGCACCGATGAGCCATGCACAGATCTCGCTCTCCACCGCCGACGTCCCCGTTCCTCCCTCTCTTCTCGCCATTTCCAGTTCACCCAATGACCGAGCGCTACCCAGGCGATGGCGCGGCGGCGAACGGCTTCGGCCGCCGCCACCTTCACGAGGACGAAGCCCGGCTTCTCTATGAGGCCGAGTACCCGGTCCCGCCGGACATGCGGGTGTCCAGGGCGTGGAGGATAAGCGCCGGCGGGGTCCCAGTGCCGCCGACGCCCACCGGGGCGGCCCGTCGTACGGAGATCGCCCATATCCGTGCCTCTCTGCCGCAGGCGGCGAGAGAAGGGCCGAGGTACACCCCCGACAGCACGCTGTGGGAGCCGTACTTCCGTCGCCGCCACACCGAGCAGCTCGAGGCCACCAACGACGTCGTGCCCTCCGGGAGGCTCAACGCCAACGGGCGCCGCCGATGGTGGGGCGTGCCTGGCCGCATGTTGGAGGCTGTCCTCGAGTACATCGAGGGCAGCAACACGCCAAGGCTGGAGTACCCCGCTCCCCCACCTTCTCCCGCCGGCGTGGGAGCTCGTGGACGCCGAGACACATGGACCCGGCGTCCTCCTCCTCATCCGGCCGCTTGTCTGGCTCTCCCTCCCTCCTCCCCATCAAGCCGGAGCCCCAGGATGCGCCGATCAGCAGGCGCACCCGCAGCTGCGGTGTCCGCATCGCCAAGTCCTCCCCCACCTCTGCCCGGCTCGTCAGGCCAAAGGTGGAGTCCGGCCTCCCCGCGGAGTACGAGGCCATAGCCCGGCGCGGCTTCTCCGACGAGGCCGCCCTAAAGTGGGCGCGGGACGACTACCTCCGTGACAAGATGGTCCGGCAGCGCCGAGCCCTGCAGGAGATAGCCGCCCGCCAGCGTGGGCGCGAGGACGAGTACGTTGTGGTGATCCTCGACAGTGACGAGGACGAGGACGCCCCCGGACCGTCCAACCCGCCGCGCACCGGTGACCCTGGGTAGGGGAGCAGCAGGGACGGCGGCCACGGAGGAGGCGACGACGACGACGACTACACGCAGTTCTATAGGCTCATCGGCATGTAGAGCTTCAGGGCGGCGGGCAGCGAGGAGACGGCGGGTCTAGTAGTGTTTTTTTCTTCTTTTGTAAAATATTTTATGAACTCGCCGAAGTTTGGTTAAATTTGCGCCTTGTTTGTGCGAATGTGGGGCCGGATTTTGTTTCTAAAAAAAACATGGGCGCGGCGACTGGGGAGCATCACGCCCCCAGCACGCGGTTTAGCGCCGGTACGCCCCCAGGCGGCAATTTTTAGCGCCTCCTGGGGGGCCAACGGCTGGAGATGCTCTCAAGCCAAACATGCACACATGATTTGATGAAAAAAACCGAACCGTTTTTCTTCACTTATCGAGGACTGCGGGCTAAATTAGCCAAAGCACAGGGACTTTTGCATAAAAATGCCCAGACGGTGAGCGGACAGAAGCAATAGTCGTTATTAGCTGAAAATTTTACTGCTGCTGCAGCTAGTCCAGCTAAAGTTAAAAGGAATCCATGGTCCAGACCACCTTCAGGATATATCAAGCTGAATGTGGATGCTTCGTATGATGTTGATTCGCTTCAGGGAACAGTAGGAGTTGTCCTGCGTGATAGTTCTGGGAAGTTTTTGGCAGCAGGTAATAACTGAGGGAGTCCTGGACTAAGGGGTCCTCGGGCGTCCGACCTATTGGATATGGGCCGGACTAATGGGCTGTGAAGATACAAGACCGAAGACTCTCTCCCGTGTCCGGATAGGGCTCTCCTTGGCGTGGAAGGCAAGCTTGGCGACCAAATATGAAGATTCCTTTCTCTGTAACCGACTTTGTACAACCCTAGTCCCCTCCGGTGTCTATATAAACCGGAGGGCTTAGTCTGAAACGGATACAGTCATGCAGGCTAGATTTCTAGGGTTTTAGCCATTACGATCTCGTGGTAGATCAACTCTTGTAATATTCATATTCATCAAGATCAATCATGCAGGAAGTAGGGTATTACCTCCATAGAGAGGGCCCGAACCTGGGTAAACATTGTGTCCCCTGTCTCCTGTTACCATCGACCTTAGACGCACAGTTCGGGACCCCCTACCCGAGATCCGCCGGTTTTGACACCGACATTGGTGCTTTCATTGAGAGTTCCACTGTGCTGTCCCCAAAAGGTTTTGATGGCTCCTCCGATCGTCCACAACGATGCCGTCCAAGGGGAAACCTTCCTCCCCGGACAAATCTTCGTGTTTCGGTGGCTTCGCTCTGCGGGCCAACTCGCTTGGCCATCTGGAGCAGATTGACAGCTACGCCCCTGGCCATCAGGTCAGATTTGGGAGCTTGAACTACGTCGCGGATATCCGTGGAGACTTGATCTTCGAAGGCTTTGAGACCACGACAGCTGCTCCCTGTCCCTACGATGAACATGACTTAAATCTGTCATCCGTCTGTACTCAGGAAATTGCACCTGTAACTACTCCGGCCTTAGATCCGGAGCAGATCGCGACATCCGAGGACGGGAAGCTCAATCCCGCCACGGAAGCCGCAGACTCCGCGATGTTGGAGCCGCACATAGACCTAACCCCGGGTGATATCTGTGTCTCCGGAACCTCGGACACGTTTCCGGCCATAAGTTCCGAACCATGTGTGACCACGCAGTCGAGCTGGATCAGTCATCGATCGTCGAATTCAGCGCTGCGGACATCTTCCGGCACTCGCCTTCAGGCGACGTGTTAAACTCATTAAAAAATCTGTCCTTAGCGGGGGACTCACAGCCGAACTATATCCGGTTCAAACTGGAGGCTGATGAGAGGGAATTTTGCTTCCCACCCGCCACCCACTACATAGCCACTGTCGAGGACTTAACCGACATGCTCGATTACGCCTCCGAAGACATCGACGACATGGACGACGATGCCGATGAGGAGCAGGGCCAAAACCCGCCGTTTATCGGAAGCTGGACGACCACTTCTTCGTACGACGTATACATGGTGGATACACCTAAAGAAACTAACAACGATGACAAAGAGGATCCAGTTGAGGATAAACCTGCTGAGACACAACCCAGACACCGGCGCCAGTGGCGCCACTCTAAGTCACGTCATGCAAAAGACAACAACACCAGCACCGGAGAAAACAATACTCTGGACGAGGCCGAAGACAACGAAGACCCTGTTGGTGCAACCTCCAAACAGGATGAACGGGAAGACGGGCACGTTAGCCCTGATGAACAGGCCATAAATGAAGACTCGGAGGACAGTAATTATCTTCCGCTCTCCGAAGATGAGGAGAGCCTCGGCAACGAGGATTTCATCATGCCTAAGGAGCCTCTCGAGCAGGAGCGCTTTAAACGCCGGCTAATAGCCACTGCAAGGAGCCTGAAAAAGAAGCAGCAACAGCTTCAAGCTGACCAAGACCTGCTCAACGATAGATGGACAAATATCCTAGCAGCCGAAGAATACGGCCTCAAGCGCCCAACCAAAGGTTACCTGAAGCACAGATTGCTACCTTAGTTCGACGAGGGGGCAACGGAACCTGCACCACGCGGTCGGGACAATTTGGCTGACCGACCACAACGCGGTCAGGATAAAGCGGCAGTTCAAGCCGAACAGCAGCCCGCCTCACCACAACGAAAAAACAGAGATAAAATAGCTCGGGGTCACACATACGACCCTCGGCGGGACCTGGACAGTAGAGCGGGACATACCAGATCGATCTACGGATCACGAGGACGTGCCTCGACATGCAATGTCGGCTACCTATTCGGACGTGACAAGTCTAGTCACGCCCGGCCCGAAAACCGCAGATGAACTCCATCTGAGCTACGTCGCGACGTGGCCCAATATAGAGGCGCCGCACACCCACTCTGCTTCACTGACGAAGTAATGGAGCATGAATTCCCAAAAGGGTTTAAACCCGTGAATATCGAATCATACGATGGAACAACCGATCCCACGGTGTGGATCGAGGACTTTCTTCTCCATATCCATATGGCCCGCGGAGATGACCTTCACGCCATCAAATACCTCCCGTTAAAACTCAAAGGACCAGCTCGCTACTGGTTAAACAGTCTGCCGGAAAACTCTATTGGGAGCTGGGAGGACTTGGAAGATGCTTTCCGCGACAACTTCCAAGGTACATATGTCTGGCCACCAGATGCCGATGACTTAAGTCATGTTGTCCAGCAGCCCGGAGAGTCGGCCAGGAAGCTCTGGACTAGGTTCTTAGTCAAAAAGAACCAAATCGTTGACTGTCCGGACGCGGAAGCCCTAGTGGCCTTCAAACACAGCGTCCGGGACGAGTGGCTCACCCGCCACCTCGGTCAAGAAAAACTAAAATCCATGTCAGCCCTTACCGCTCTGATGACCCACTTTTGTGCGGGAGAAGACAGCTGGCTCGCTCGTAGAAGCAACAGTGCCAGCGATCCGGGCACTTCCGAAGTTCGAGACGGCAACGGCAAGCCACGACGCAGCAAGCACAAACGTCGCAATGATAACGAATGAACGTGCGACACAGCGGTCAACGCTGGATTCAGCGGTCCCAAACCCGGTCCAGAGAAAAAGCCATTCAAGGCAAACAGAGACGGACCATCCAATTTAAACAAGATATTGGACCGGCCCTGCCAGATTAATGGCCACCCCGATAAGCCAGCTAATCATACCAACAGAAGCTGTTGGGTCTTCAAGCAGGCCGGCAAGCTCAACACCGAATACAAGGGGAGGAGGCCGCCCGGTGATAGCGACGACGAAGAGACTCACCAACCAAATACCGGGGGTCAGTAGGAATTTCCCCCTGAAGTAAAAACAGTGAACATGGTATACGTGACACACAACGCTACAAGGGAGCAGGACACTCCCTCCGGACTGAAGATCATACTACGGTGACCTCAGCCGAAGTACAAAGCGGTCTTATTAAACCGCATAACTTGTCGGCCCTTAATCCACCGGTCTCCATTCAACAGGATCGACCAATTCCGGAGCGGAACTAGCAGTTCGGCTTTCACCGCCCACCTCATATACCTGCGAAATCTGTACCGCGCATACATAACTATGCACTTAAGATACCCTGGGCATCGGCGGAAGCACAATACGGACGAGCTTGCAAGCACTCCCATAACTTTTGTTTCTTTTCTAATTACTCTTTCCCTTTCATTATCCTTTACCACAGGTGACACAAAGGCTAATCATCTCATGGACTCTATCGGAGTTCGAATTCGTACACTCACCTAAGGGCTATTTCTGTCAAGGAGTCCCCTCACCGAGGACAGGCGGCGCAGACGTGCAACAGGAGGTCCAAAACACCTTTTTGTAGATCGCACTCTTTATTTTGAGCCTGTAATGTGCCTTTTCCTCCGCCTTCGACCCCGGGCATGTCAAATAGCCGGGGTTGCGGCTTTGTTATCTGTAAAATAAATATTGGCATATCACTCAGGTCCCAGTAAACATAATCCGCATCCAGCATTCGCTTTAAAAAAAAACTGAATTTGGCTCCTGTGGCTGTTTCACACATATACCCCGGCATAACTTGCTAGGGGCTCGGTATGGGAACAAATGAGTTGCCGACAAGTCTGAACAGCTTTATAGCGTACTTCGGCGTCATGAGTTTGGCCTTATATGCATCAGCTCCGAATCATGTCTTGGGTCAATAGTTGGGTTGCCCGGCTCCTATGCTTGCTACCTTACGTTCCGCTCTATCGGCTAGGGTAGTAAAGGGAGAACTACTGCGATTGTGCTTCTGGTTCATCTAGTCAAGCACCTTAGTAGAGAAAGCCGAAAACTGACTGTCATGATGCGGCGAGAGCTGGTCAACCACTCGATGACTTATCGGAATCTTTCGCGATTCCCTCCGTATTATACGAAGGACCTTTTTCTTCAGGTCATATATGTAACGCACCATATTGGAATAAGCCGTGTACAGACCAGGGGCTATATCGTAGTCCTCCCATAAAACTCCTATGGCTAAGTGAAAGGGTTAACGCCCTATATTCTGATTGCCTAGTTCACCGCATTGACACTTCCTTAATGGACCAAGACGTTGGGTTAAGAGTGATCAAATGCTTTTCCGAACACCCCCGTACTTTATACGAGGGGGCTAAAGCCGATGACTGGAAAACTTTCAGATTAATACAAAAACGGCCGCACAAGAGGAACAAAAGTTTTAGGCGAAACTAAAAAATATAGCCTTATCATAATATTGCCTTTTACAAATTCCCATACATTTCACTCAAATATCATGTTTTTCGAGCATTGACCCTCGATCAAGCGGGCACCCTCCAGGACATCCTCGAAATAATGCTCTGGTGCATCATGGTCCTTGCCCTTGGGTGGACCCTTCGCTGCAACATCAGTGGCCTTCATCTTCACCCAGTATGTCTTGACACGGGCAAAAGCCATCCGTGCACCTTCAATGCACGCTGACCGCTTAACGACGTCGATACGCGGCACCGTATCAGCAAGTCGCCACACCAAACCAAAATAACTATCCGGAATTGGCTCGTTCGGCCACAGCCCGATCATGGCATCCTTCATGGCAGAACCGGATAGTCTATGGAGCTCGGCCCATTGGGTCATCTATTCGTTCAGCAACAGTGGGCGTTTTGGCGCACCGAACTGCGACCAGAAAAGCTTCTCCATTGCATACCCTTCTTGCGCTTGGTAAAACTGCGCCGCATCGGAAGCACTCTTCGGCAAGTCCAATAACGCGTCTGGAGAACTCCACACTTTATTAAGTGGAGCATAATTCGGATCGCCGAACTTAGTTTGCAATAAAAAGGGCTTACCAGCTGCGATCTCCCCAGCTTGTCGGATCTCCTCCCCGGCTGCTCTAGATTTGGACCGCGCTTCTTTCGCCTCTCGCAAGGCCTTGTCAAGATCAGCCATTTTTGCTTTATTATCCTTCTCGAGGATTTCACAGCGGCTGGCGACATCCTTTATCTCACGCGTCATCGTGGATATTCTCTCCTCGCATTGGCGCCGAGCAGCCTGTTTGGCCTTTAGCTCGGCAGATGCCTTCTCGGCAGCCGCATTATTAATCCGGGCCTGCTCCTTGGCCCGGGCCGGCTCATCCCGAAGGATCTCAACCCCGGCAGCACCATCTGCAGTCATGCATATTTCAGTATACAATTCTTAGCGTCATGATCAAATACAGGCACGTGCATGTAATGACCACCCCCGAGACATACCTTGCACCTTGTCAAGCTGCCTGTTGATAAGCGTAATGTCATCATCCGCTACATCAAGCTTCCGCTGCAGCTCTGCAACCTCCGTAGTCCGGGCAGTCGCCAGGGGGGTAATAGCCTGTGTTCCAATTCATCAGATTATTTCCTGGGCATATCTTTTTGATCCTCTGACCGCCCCCTTGGGAGGCCAATCAGAGTCTCAGGGGCTACTACCTGTACACAGGTGCAGTTCATGAATAAAACACACTCAATGATTTTTTTAGTACAAACCTCGAAGCCTCTTAACAGGCTCGCACAGGCTTCGTTCAATCCGCTTTTCGCGGACAGAACCTTTTCAACCACCATACCTATCAAGGTACGATGTTCCTCCGAGACGGACGCCTGTCGCAGCATGTTCGTCAATATATCCGGCGCTTCTGGACCTCCGGAAGCTGCTGTAGGAGTACGGCCTCCCTTCGAAGGGACCCGCTTATCTGTCCCCAGAATCGTCTCTGGCTATAAACCGGACAGTCCGGGGCCTTTATTGGTGGCCCCTGGATCCCGGGCTACCAAAGTATCACCTTCGGGCAGTGTCTTCCTCACCCCTCGCGCCACTTGTTGATCAGGAGAGACCCTCCGGGAGGACACCTCAAAGTCGTCCGCCTTATTAGATGAGGAGACCGGTGGAGGTGTCTCGCTTAGGAGCCTCTTTCTCCCAATCTTCAGAGGCAGCCCTTTTCTTACCATGGGGCGAAGAGACATTAACTCCTCCTTCACTTTTGTCTTCGGACGAGGGAATTTTGATTCCCCTGGACACAATGTTTGATGTACCTTCGGGATGGAGGCCGCCTTTGGTCCTCCCGCTTTCCGCCTTGTCCTCCTCCATAGGCATCTGGTATGGTGTCGGGGCCAGCATCCTTGTTAGTACAGGATCTGCTGAGTCTTCGGGAAGGGGGGCCGAACACCTAACTCGCTCCGCTTTCTTTACCCAGCCCTGGAAGAAGATAGTTTGCTTAGTAACGTATTACGGCATGCTTAACTACAAAGTGTTCGGGGATTGAGCGCTTACCGAGGTATCCGGATGGTTGCAGTCGAGGCCGATGTCCTCGGTGGTGTCCGGCCACTGTTTCCGTTTCCCAAAAAACAACTTCCACACCCCTTTGTGCGTAGTGCCAAAGAAGTGTTGGAGGGTTTGTGGTCCTTCCGGATTAAACTCCCACATGCGAAGAGGCCTACGCTGGCATGGCAGGGCTCGGCGGACTAGCATTACTTGAATCACGTTGACAAGGTTGATCTCCTTCTCAAGGAGGGTTCGGATGCGGCTTTGTAGAGTCTGCACTTCATCAACTGATCCCCAGTCCGGCCCCTTATTAATCCATGATGCAAGCTGTAATGGAGGGCCAGAACGGAACACAGGTATAGACACCCACTTGGTACCGCGGGGTTCTGTGACGTAGAACCACTCCCGCTGCCATTGGTTGGAAGTTTCGGTGAAAGAGCCTTTTGGCCAGAGAGTATTGGTAAGCTTGCACACTACAACGCCGCCGCACTCCGCTTGTTTCCCATCGACCACCTTCGGCCTCACACTAAAGGTCTTGAGCCATAAGCCGAAGTGTGGGGGAATTTGGAGGAAGGCCTCACACGTGATGATGAACGCCAAGTGATAACCCACAAGTATAGGGGATCGCAACAGTTTTCGAGGGTAGAGTATTCAACCCAAATTTATTGATTCGACACAAGGGGAGGCAAAGAATATTCTCAAGTATTAGCAGTTGAGTTGTCAATTCAATCACACCTGGATAACTTAATATCTGCAGCAAAGTATTTAGTAGCAAAGTAGTATGATAGTAACGGTAACGGTGGCAAAAGTAACGGTAGAAGTTTTGTTGTGATTGTAACAGTGGCAACAGAAAAGTAAATAAGCGAAGAATAATATGTGAAAAGCTCGTAGGCATTGGATCGGTGATGGAGAATTATGCCGGATGCGATTATTCATGCAACAGTTATAACATACGGTGACACAGAACTAGCTCCAATTCATCAATGTAATGTAGGCATGTATTCTGAATATAGTCATACGTGCTTATGGAAAAGAACTTGCATGACATCTTTTGTCCTACCCTCACGTGGCAGCGGGGCCCTATTGGAAGGGATATTAAGGCCTCCTTTTAATAGAGTACCGGACCAAAGCATTAACACATAGTGAATACATGAACTCCTCAAACTACGGTCATCACCGGGAGTGGTCCCGATTATTGTCACTTCGGGGTTGCCGGATCATAACACATAGTAAGTGACTATAGACTTGCAATATGGGATCAAGAACTCACATATATTCATGAAAACATAATAGGTTCAGATCTGAAATCATGGCACTCAGGCCCTAGTGACAAGCATTAAGCATAGCAAAGTCATAGCAACATCAATCTCAGAACATAATGGATACTAGGGATCAAACCCTAACAAAACTAACTCGATTACATGATAAATCTCATCCAACCCATCACCGTCCAGCAAGCCTACGATGGAATTACTCACGCACGGCGGTGAGCATCATGAAATTGGTGATGGAGGATGGTTGATGATGATGACGGCGACGGATTCCCCTCTCCGGAGCCCCGAACGGACTCCAGATCAGCCCTCTCGAGAGAGATTAGGGCTTGGTGGCGGCTCCGTATCGTAAAACGCGATGAATCCTTCTCCCTGATTTTTTTCTCCCCGAACGTGAATATATAGAGTTGGAGTTGAGGTCGGTGGAGCACTCGGGGGCCCATGAGGCAGGGGGCGCGCCTAGGGGGGCAGGCGCGCCTCCCACCCTCGTGGACAGGGTGTGGGCCCCCTCGCCTTGATTCTTTCGCCAGTATTTTTCATTATTTCCAAAAATAATCTCCGTGAAGTTTCAGGTCATTTCGAAAACTTTTGTTTCTGCACAAAAATAACACCATGACAATTCTGCTGAAAACAGCGTCAGTCCGGGTTAGTTCCATTCAAATCATGCAAGTTAGAGTCCAAAACAAGGGCAAAAGTGTTTGGAAAAGTAGATACAACGGAGACGTATCACCAAGACATGGAGGAAAGAATCTGGGGCTAGATCATGAAAATCTAGTCCGTAATAAAACATGAGCCCCCGGACAAAGGGGTGAAGAGTGAACCCTAGCCCTCAGAGGAAGTGAGAGATGAATACGACCCTCTCGCCGGATCTGGGAGTCGGAATAACCTGTCCTTGAGCAGGAAGCGTGTGGGGGATCTCCGCGGTCAGGTATCTGGCCACCCGAAGCTTCACAATGTCCTCCTCTATAACAGAGGAAGCCACCCATCGGCCCTGAGAGCTGGGTCTGGACATGACTGGGAAGCTTGAAGCAATGGAGTTGAACCTTGGGTGCTAGAACTCAAGGGTGGAAAGGCTGAGGAGAGGTTTGGCGTAAATAAAGACGGCCCTTGGCTCCTTTATAAAGGCAACGGGTATCGAACGCCTCCTCCTAAGCCTGAAGACCTGCCTATTCCTAAGGAATCTCTCCAATGGAACGGTTGGGTTACCCACGCTCGTATTAATGAGAATCCCGCAATAAGGGGACACGATCTCTGCTTTGACAAGACGTGCCAATGGAAACCGCATCTCGAAACGCGGAACGGGAGATGAAAATGGTTCGAAATAATGACCGGGCAGACGTGATGTCATCTTGCAAAAATTTGTCAGCGGATGGGACTCGTGAAGTATTGTACTCTCTACAGTTATGGTACTTGTGTTGCAGATCTGGACACGTTCGTCCGAAGACTATCTTGGAGTATTCGGAAAGGGGAACCCGCCTTGCAATGCCGAAGACAATCTGGACGCCGGACACCTCGTCATTGAAGCCTGGTTCAGGGGCTACTGAGGGAGTCCTGGACTAAGGGGTCCTCGGGCGTCCGGCCTATTGGATATGGGCCGGACTAATGGGCTGTGAAGATACAAGACCGAAGACTCTCTCCCGTTTCCGGATAGGGCTCTCCTTGGCGTGGAAGGCAAGCTTGGCGACCAAATATGAAGATTCCTTTCTCTGTAATCGACTTTGTACAACCCTAGTCCCCTCCGGTGTCTATATAAACCGGAGGGCTTAGTCCGGAAACGGATACAGTCATGCAGCCTAGATTTCTAGGGTTTTAGCCATTACGATCTCGTGGTAGATCAACTCTTGTAATATTCATATTCATCAAGATCAATCAAGCAGGAAGTAGGGTATTACCTCCATAGAGAGGGCCCGAACCTAGGTAAACATTGTGTCCCCTGTCTCCTATTACCATCGACCTTAGACGCACAGTTCGGGACCCCCTACCCGAGATCCGCCGGTTTTGACACCGACAATAACAGAGCTGGTGGTTGCATGGACGTTTTCATTGCAGAGGCCGTAGCTCTTCGCTTTGGGCTGAACTTGGCAAGCTCTGTCAGATGCACAAGAGTGATCGTCAACTCTGATAGCATGGATGTTAGAACAGCAATGCAAGATGGTGGTATTACTTCAGGTTTGTCAGCTGCTATTTTGGACGACTGTTTTCACATGGCGAGGGATTTTACTCATGTTCGGTTTGAACATTGTCATAGAGAAGCAAACTCTGTTGCAGATGAACTGGCTAGGCTTTGTAAATTCTCTCTCCCCAACTCTTGGTTTGATGACGCTCCTATTGCCATCATGCCCCTCCTTGTAAAATACGATGTGTTGATCGCGAACAAATAAAGGGGTGATGATATGTTCAAAAAAAGTAGTGTTTGCACTATAGAAATAACGCGACCTTAGAGCAACTCCAACGCGCCGGCCCATTTTGTTTGCGCGTGTCCGTTTGGGTCAAAACAGACACAAAAGGGCCCAACGCACCGACCCAAACGGACTTAGACCCATTCCTGGCCAAAATTTGGGTCTCATTTGCGTCGGCGCAGACATGAGGCGGACGCGCGTGACGCCCGCCTACTCGTCCCCCTGGCCCACCAGTCGGTGGCAAATAAGCCATTCTCTTCCTCCCATCGACAGCAAGACCCCGACCGCCCCACCCCATCACCACCGCCTAGTTCCGGTGCTCTCGCCAGCAGTCCACACCCACAAACCTCCCCCGCACCATGCCACCTTCCCACATCGTTTCCACCACCGCCTCGCCGTCGAGCCACCGCAGCTCCCCCCTCGAGGAAGTCGCGAGCACCACCTTGCCCCCTCGCACCCTCGTCAGCTCCGTCATCAATGGTGCCGCGCTCGTCCAACACCGCTGGGCCAGCTACCTGATCCTGGGGAGGTGTGTGTCTCCTTGCCATCTAGCTTCTTTGACGACGCCCGCAAGTTGTTCGACGGTTTTGCCCGCAAGGTATAAACAGACTCCGCCAATGAGTTCTTTTTTAACAATTTCCTTTGCGACTCAGATGATTCTTCATCGGACGATGAGGAGATGGTGGCCTCTGTGTTGGTCGTCCATGACCACCTTAGTAGGCAGCGGCCGTTGTTCCGGAGCTTGATCCTGGGGCACACTCCACTGTTGAATTGCAACCGAGAGAGCGGCAATTTCCTTCTTTGGAAGGACCACTTTGAGACACCCAGCCCGCTCTTCAAACATTACCAATTCCGTCACCGTTTTCATATGGCTAGGCATGTTTTGAATCATATTCGGGAGGGGGTGGTCAGATACGATAAGTATTTCGAGTGCAAGGAGGATGCCCTTGGAAAGATTGGCTTCCCCTCTTATCATAAATGCACTACATTTATCCGAATGCTTGCATACGGATAACCCGGTGATCTCATTGATGCGTACGTCCGTATGAGCGAGTCTACGTGCCTATACTCCATGTACAAGTTTTGCAAGGTTGTGATTGCAGTGTTTGGCCCTGAGTACTTAAGAGAGCCAAATGTTGAAGATACAGCCCGCTTGTTGGCGATGAATGCCAGCAGGGGCTTCCGGGGGATGCTTGGTAGTATAGACTATATGTACTGGGAGTGGAAGAACTGGCCTTCTGCTTGGCAGGGGCATGTCAGAGCTTGCACCATCATACTTGAGGCTGTGGCTTCACAAGATCTCTGGATTTGGCACTCGTTCTTCGGCATGGCCGGATATCACAATGATATCAACGTGCTTCAATGCTCTCCGGTGTTTGCAAGGCTTGCCGAAGACAACTGCCCGTCAGTGAATGTTAACATCAACGGCCACAACTACAACATAGGATACTACCTAGATAAAGGTATCTATCCTCAATGGACTACTATTGTGAGGACAATCTCCAACCTTATAGGAGAGAAGAGGAGGAGATTTTCACAAGAGCAAGAAAGTGCTAGGAAGGATGTGGAGGGTGCCTTTGGTGTTCTGCAATCTCGATGGGGCATCATTTGATATCCTGCTAGAACTTGGAGCACTAAGAAGTTGTGGGAGGTGATGACTGCTTGTGCGATCATGCACAATATGATCGTAGAGGATGAGCGCCCGGAACGTATCTACGACCAAGGATTTTAGTTTCGGGGCGACAATGCTGTGCCTGAGCATGGAGAAGCAACAATGTTTGCTCATTTCATCCAATTTAATCATCAAATGCATGATTGGGAAACTCACATTCAGCTGCAAAGTGATTTGGTTGAGCATATGTGGGCTAACGTTGGCAACAATAGATGCATATTTTTTTAGTGTATTTGAGACAATTTAATTTTTATTTGGCTTGTAAACTATGATATATTTATTTGGCTTGTGAACTATGTTATATTTGTTTGCTTGTGAAACTATGTAAAATGTTTGTATTCTGTTTGAATTATGTTTGAAAAACCACGGCAAGCCGGCCACAAGGGCGAAAATGAGTCTACGCGTTGGGCGCACCGCCGACCCAAATGAAAAAAAGGATGAATGACGAATCCGTTTGGCTCGGCGCGTTGGAGACTTGGAGTTGCTCTTAGTCACCTTACCTCTCTCCACATTGAACAAATTACTAGCCAGTGGTGCATCGAACCTCACATTCCTCGCTACTTCTCATGAGCACTGTTCAATTGATCCCTCTGTTCGCTCAGGTACTATTTATTTATAAGGGAATCTCCAAGGCGAACTTGTAAACCTCACATAACTGTCGGACCGTGGAAGCCATCCAACGTTGACCTGTAGCGGTCCGCGGGGAGGTCCGGACGTGATTTCATTCGTAAATTGGAGGCAAAAGGGTGGGAGCTTTGCGAGAGTTCGAACACCCAGAACGTATGACTCCGACACCCTCGACCCACCCAATCCCCCTCCCGATCCCATTTCCTTCCACTTCGCACCTTCTCCCCCTTGCTTTGCATCCGCACCCTCTGATACGCCTCCATCGTATCCACTTTTCCTAACACTTTTGCTCTTGTTTTGGACTCAAATTTGCATGATTTGAATGAAAATAACCCGGACTGACGCTGTTTCCAGCAGAACTGCCATGGGGTTGTTTTTGTGCAGAAATAAAAGTTATCGGAATTGGACGAAACTTTTTGGAGAATTATTTTGGAATATATAATAATTTCTGGAACCAAGACCCACTGGAGGAGGGTAGCTGCCCGCTAGGCACCAGGGCGTGCCACCCCCCTCTGGCGCGCCCTGGTGCGTAGTGGGGCCCACGAGGCTCCGCTGGCCCTAATTCTGACGCTATAAAATCCTTTTTTTTCAGAAAAAAATAGGAGAGGAAGTTTCATCGTGTTTTATGATATGGAGCCGTTGCCACCTCTTGTTCTTCATCGGGAGGCCAGATCTGGAGCCCGTTTGGGGCTCCGGAGAGGGGGATCTTCGGTCTTTATCATCACCAACCATCCTCCATCACCAATTTCATGATGCTCACCACCGGGAGTGAGTAATTCCTTCATATGCTTGCTGGATGATGGTGGGTTGGATGATATTCATCATGTAATTGAGTTAGTTTTGTTAGGGCTTGATCCCTAGTATCCACTATATTCTGAGATTGATGTTGCTATGACTTTGCTATGCTTAATGCTTGTCACTAGGGCCCAAGTGCCATGATTTCAGATCTAAACCATTTATATTTTCACCATTATATCTATGTTCTTGATCTGATCTTGCAAGTTATATGCACCTGCTATGTGTTATGATCCGCATACCCCACGGTGAAAATAATTGGGATTCTTTCCGGTGATTACCGTAGTTTGAGGACTTCATGTATTCACTATGTGTTAATGCTTTGTTCCAGTTCTCTATTAAAAGGAGGCCTTAATATCCCCTAGTTTCCTTATGGACCCCGTTGCCACGGGAGGGTAGGACAAAAGATGTCATGCAAGTTCTTTTCCATAAGCACGTATGACTATTTATGGAATACATGCCTACATTATATTTATGAACTGGAGCTAGTTATGTGTCGCCCTAGGTTATGACTCTTATATGATAAATATTATCCAACGTTACCACCGATCCAATGCCTACGAGCTTTTCACATATTGTTCTTGCTAATTTACTATTGCTATTGTTATTGTCACCACTGCTACAAAATTATTGCTATCACGGTTACTACCACTACTACCTTTACCACTGCTATTAAAACTACCATATTACTGTGCTAATGATCACTTTGTTGTAGATATTTAATCTCCAGGTGTGGTTGAATTGACAACTCAACTGCTAATACTTACAAATATTCTTTAGCTCCTATTGTGTCGAATCTATAAATTTGGGTTGAATACTCTACCCTGGAAAGCTGTTACGATCCCCTATACTTGTGCGTTATCACCCTCCACCTCCTTCACCGCTATTGTTCATCTTTGGCCGCCACAGAGGCATTGCCAGACGTCCGCAACCAGCACAGACGCGCCCCGCTCGCCGACGAAGCTTTCGACCCTGGAGCCGTTTGTACCCAGGAACACTCCGCCCCCTGTCGACGGTCTCCATGGCGGACACCACACCCGGCAGGTGTTCGGCCAAATGTCATTGAGCTTATTTTCAAATGCCATGTCATTTTTTAGAGTACGAAGGATGATGAGCTACTCGACCATGGAGGATGAGTTGTTGTGCGATGATTGGCTGGCCGTAACCACGGATTTCATAGGCAGGACCAGAGGACCGCCCTTCTGGGAGCAAGTGCATGAAAAGTTCCACGCAAGAAAGCACATTACGCCCTACGACATGTAGATCATTCAACGATGCAACAGGAGATCGTTGTCGTATCGCTGACGCGCTATCCAGGTCGGCGTCATTAAGTTTTGCAACTTGGTTAGTCAGCTCGAGACAGGTGGCCATTTGCACGCGGACATGGAGGATATGGTAAGTTTTACTTCCTCTTGCTCAACCGCTTGATTGATTCATTCACTCAATGTTGGTCTACACATTATATATAGCCCGCACATGCCACCGTGCTGTACCACCTATCAGAGGGACGGTCATTTACGTGCACACACTACTGGATGAAGCTGAAGGGGAAGTGTGTGTGGGAGGACATGATCCATTCATCAAAACCTTGTTGGACATCCGGGATATAGTCGAATTTGAGATCTTGTTGTACTAGACTTAATGTGCATGCTATGTGTGAATGATTTGTGATATTTTCTATCCGAACTTTGATGAATATCGGGCGGTTTGCAGGAATTTTGTCTCCTTTGTTAAAATGCGATTTGAAATGTATGTGGCTAGCGTCGGATGGCTGCCTCCCGTATTTGTGTCTGCGGACTGGTTCCCTCTGTTCGCAGATTAATACATGAGGTTTTTTGCTGGTTACCGTTGAAACATGCACACAATACGCATGCATGCAGTCGAACACTAGCACGCAGTGGGCAGACACACACTAGTTAGCACGCAGGCAGGCACACACACATGGGTGATCGATGATGAAGTTGAGGCCACAGGGTCGTACTTCGGCAGCCGCACGGCAATCGTGCGTACAAGCCGAGTAGAGCAATCCAGTGTGGTGTCATCATTGATGGCCATGTCATCTCATGCAGATGGAGTAGGTATGTGTCGTGCCACCTCGTCCCGCTGCTCATGTCCATCAGCTGACATCGATCGGTACCACGATGCGGTGAGCGCTCACGAGGAACTACACGAGGGCGCCAAAGCAGCGATGAATTGCATGAATGAGACACGGAGGGCCAGGAAGTGCATGGTCCGATGGTGGTGGTGACCGCATGGAAGACATGGCACAAGCAGCGAGGGCTCGGGCTTGGTACAGTAGTAGAGCAATGGGCCAGCGACCTCGGGTGGAAGGATAGCAGGGTCAACAACGGGAACAACGGAAAACTGGTAGGGTGGGACTATATCAGTTGTATGGCGAGGTACTGCACTAAGAGAAACTCCAACCCAGGTAGCCATTTCGTCTGTCGCCGTCCATTTGGGTTGGCACGGACAAAAGTGGAGTCCCAACATGCCGACCCATTCACAAATCGCGTCTGCGCGGACCAATTTGAGGCTGAAATGCGTCGGCATGGACGTGAAGCGGACGCGCCGCGCGCCCGCTCGGTGTCCGCCGCGTCCCCACCTGGCGGTCGTCCAACTACCGTGGTCAACTTTATTAATGATGACCACCCACCTCAGGCCCACGCGTCAGCGACGGCGGTCGGCCTTTTTTAATCCGAGCATGCGGTGGGGGGGGGGGCGTCCTCATCTGCTTCCAAATGCCTCCCGTCCCCATCCCGCCACCCAGTGCTCCCCCATCGCTGACAAACCCTAGCCACCTTCTTCTCTGGCAAGGGCAGGGGCAAGCCCCCTGCCAGCCCTTCCCCCTCCTCCTCTGTCGTCGTCTGCCCGCTAGCTGCGGCAGCGCGTAACGTCCCAGTGCACCAGGCAAGGAGGCACCTAGAGCACCGCGTCCCATTGCCCTATCCCGACGTAACGCTGCCACATGACTGACACTTGGATCCAGAGAGGATCCCAGTGCCGGCCGTGCCGCGGTCGGCGAGGGCGCATGCGGAGGAGGTGCGACATCGGTGGGAGTTGCTGACGCCGGAGTGTTGGAAATATGCCCTAGAGGCAATAATAAAATGGTTATTATTATATTTCCTTGTTCATGATAATTGTCTATTGTTCATGCTATAATTGTGTTATCCGGAAATCGTAATACATGTGTGAACACATAGACCATAACATGTCCCTAGTGAGCCTCTACTTGACTAGCTCGTTGATCAATAGATGGTTACGGTTTCCTGACCATGGACATTGGATGTCACTGATAACGGGATCACATCATTAGGAGAATGATGTGATGGACAAGACCCAATCCTAAGCATAGCACTAGATCGTGTAGTTCGTTTGCTAAAGCTTTTCTAATGTCATGTATCATTTCCTTAGACCATGAGATCGTGCAACTCCCGGATACCGTAGGAATGCTTTGGGTGTACCAAACGTCACAACGTAACTGGGTGGCTATAAAGGTGCACTACAGGTATCTCCGAAAGTGTCTGTTGGGTTGGCACGGATCGAGACTGGGATTTGTCACTCCATATGACGGAGAGGTATCTCTGGGCCCACTCGGTATTGCATCAACATAATGAGCTCAATGTGACTAAGTAGTTAGTCACGGGATCATGCATTACGGAACGAGTAAAGTGACTTGCCGGTAACGAGATTGAACGAGGTATTTGGATACCGACGATCGAATCTCGGGCAAGTAACGTACCGATTGACAAAGGGAATTGTATACGGGATTGCTTGAATCCTCGACATCGTGGTTCATCCGATGAGATTATCGTGGAGCATGTGGGAGCCAACATGGGTATCCAGATCCCGCTATTGGTTATTGACCGGAGAGTTGTCTCGGTCATGTCTACGTGTCTCCCGAACCCGTAGGGTCTACACACTTAAGGTTCGGTGATGCTAGAGTTGTAGAGATATTAGTATGCGGTTAACCGAAAGTTGTTCGGAGTCCCGGATGAGATCCCAGACATCACGAGGAGCTCCGAAATGGTCCGGAGGTAAAGATTTATATATAGGAAGTCCAGTTTCGGCCACCGGGAGAGTTTCGGGTGTCACCGGTATTGTATCGGGACCACCGGAAGGGTCCCGGGGGTCCACCGGGTGGGGCCACCTATCCCGGAGGGCCCCATGGGCCGAAGTGGCGTGGGAACCAGCCCCTAGGGGGCTGATGGGCCCCACCCAAGGGCCCAAGGCGCCTAGGGTTGGAAACCCTAGGGGGGCCGTTGCCCCCCCGGAGGGGGCATGCGCCCCCCTGGTTGGAAACCCTAAGGGGGCCGTTGCCCCCCGAGGGGCCGCCGCCCCCCCTCTAGATGGGATCTCCAAGGGGGGCATGCGCCCCCTAGCCCCTATATATAGTGGAGGGGAGGGAGGGCAGCCGCACCCTAAGCCCTGGCGCCTCCCTCTCCCTCCCGTGACACCTCTTCCTCCTCGAGTAGCGCTTGGCAAAGCCCTGCTGGAATCCCGCTGCATCCACCACCACGTCGTCGTGCTGCTGGATCTCCATCAACTTCTCCTTCCCCCTTGCTGGATCAAGAAGGAGGAGACGTCTCCGCTCCGTACGTGTGTTGAACGCGGAGGTGCCGTCCGTTCGGCGCTAGGATCATCGGTGATTTGGATCACGACGAGTACGACTCCATCAACCCCGTTCTCTTGAACGCTTCCGCTCGCGATCTACAAGGGTATGTAGATGCACTCCTCTCTCTCTCTCGTTGCTAGATGACTCCATAGATTGATCTTGGTGATGCGTAGAAAATTTTAAATTTCTGCAACGATCCCCAACAGTGGCATCATGAGCTAGGTCTATGCGTAGTTTCTATGCACGAGTAGAACACAAGTTGTTGTGGGCGTCGATTTTGTCAATTTACTTGCCGTTACTAGTCTTATCTTGATTCGGCGGCATCATGGGATGAAGCGGCCCGGACCGACCTTACACGCACGCTTACGTGAGACAAATTCCACCGACTGACATGCACTAGTTGCATAAGATGGCTAGCGGGTGTCTGTCTCTCCCACTTTAGTCAGATCGGATTCGATGAAAAGGGTCCTTATGAAGGGTAAATAGAAATTAGCATATCACGTTGTGGTTTTGGCGTAGGTAAGAAACTTTCTTGCTAGAAACCTATAGCAGCCACGTAAAAATTTGCAACAACAATTAGAGGACGTCTAACTTGTTTTTGCAGCATGTGTCATGTGATGTGATATGGCCAGAAGAATGTGATGAATGATATATGTGATGTGTGAGATTGATCATGTTCTTGTAATAGGAATCACGACTTGCATGTCGATGAGTATGACAACCGGCAGGAGCCATAGGAGTTGTCTTAATTTATTTATGACCTGCGTGTCAACTGAAACGTCATGTAATTACTTTACTTTATTGCTAACCGTTAGCCATAGTAGTAGAAGTAATGGTTGGCGAGACAACTTCATGAAGACACGATGATGGAGATCATGATTGTGGAGATCATGGTGTCATGCCGATGACGATGATGAACATGGCGCCCCGAAGATGGAGATCAAAAGGAGCAAAATGATATTGGCCATATCATGTCACTATTTGATTGCATGTGATGTTTATCATGTTTTACATCTTATTTGCTTAGAACGATGATAGCATAAATAAGATGATCCCTCGCTAAAATTTCAAGAAAGTGTTCCCCCTAACTGTGCACTGTTGCGAAGGTTCGTTGTTCCGAAGCACCACGTGATGATCGGGTGTGATAGGTTCTAACGTTCCAACGGGTGTAAGCCAGATTTACACACGCAATACACTTAGGTTGACTTGACGAGCCTAGCATGTACAGACATGGCCTCGGAACACAGGAGACCGAAAGGTCGAACATGAGTCGTATAGCAGATACGATCAACATGAAGATGTTCACCGATGATGACTAGTCCGTCTCACGTGATGATCGGACACGGCCTAGTTGACTCGGATCATGTATCACTTAGATGACTAGAGGGATGTCTGTCTGAGTGGGAGTTCATTTGATTAGATGAACTTAGTCTAAAATATTTACAATATGTCTTGTAGATCAAATGGCCCACGCTAATGTCAACCTCAACTCAACGCGTTCCTAGAGAAAATCAAGCTGAAAGACGATGGTAGCAACTATACGGACTGGGTCCGAAACTTGAGGATCATCCTCATAGCTGCCAAGAAAGCATATGTCCTTGAAGCACCGCTAGGTGAAGCACCCGTCCCAGCAAACCAAGACGTTATGAACGCCTGGCAAACACGTGTTGATGATTACTCCTTGGTTCAGTGCGGCATGCTTTACAGCTTAGAACCGGGGCTCCAAAAGTGTTTCGAGCAGCACAGAGCATATGAGATGTTCCAAGAGCTCAAAATGGTTTTCCAAGCTCATGCCCGGGTCGAGAGATATGAAGTCTCCGACAAGTTCTACAGTTGTAAGATGGAGGAGAATAGTTCTGTCAGTGAGCACATACTCAGAATGTCTGGGTTGCACAACCGCTTATCTCAGCTGGGAGTTAATCTCCCGGATGATGCAGTCGTTGACAGAATCCTTCAGTCGCTCCCACCTAGCTACAAGAGCTTTGTGATGAACTTCAATATGCAGGGGATGGAAAAGACCATTCCTGAGGTATATTCAATGATGAAATCAGCGGAGGTGGAGATCGAAAAGGAACATCAAGTGTTGATGGTGAATAAAACCACTAAGTTCAAGAAAGGCAAGGGTAAGAAGAACTTCAAGAAAGACGGCAAGGGAATTACCGCGCCCGGTAAGCAAGCTGCCGGGAAGAAGACAAAGAATGGACCCAAGCCTGAGACTGAGTGCTTTTATTGCAAGGGAAACGGTCACTGGAAGCGGAACTGCCCCAAGTACTTAGCGGATAAGAAGGCCGGTAATACCAAAGGTATATGTGATATACATGTTATTGATGTGTACCTAACCAGCGCTCGTAGTAGCTCCTGGGTATTTGATACTGGTTCTGTTGCTAATATTTGCAACTCGAAACAGGGACTACGGATTAAGCGAAGATTGGCTAAGGACGAGGTGACGATGCGCGTGGGAAATGGTTCCAAAGTCGATGTGATCACGGTCGGCACGCTACCTCTACATTTACCTACGGGATTAGTTTTAAACCTCAATAATTGTTATTTAGTGCCAGCTTTGAGCATGAACATTGTATCTGGATCTCATTTGATGCGAGATGGCTACTCATTTAAATCCGAGAATAATGGTTGTTCTATTTATATGAGAGATATGTTTTATGGTCATGCCCCGCTGGTCAATGGTTTATTCTTAATGAATCTCAAACGTGATGTTACACATATTCATAGTGTGAATGCCAAGAAATGTAAGGTTGATAATGATAGTCCCACATACTTGTGGCACTGCCGCCTTGGTCACATTGGTGTCAAACGCATGAAGAAACTCCATGCAGATGGACTTTTGGAGTCTCTTGATTATGAATCATTTGACACGTGCAAACCATGCCTCATGGGCAAAATGACCAACACTCCGTTCTCCGGAACAATGGAGCGAGCAACCAACTTATTGGAAATCATACATACTGATGTGTGCGGTCCAATGAGCGTTGAGGCTCGCGGTGGCTATCGGTATGTTCTCACCCTCACTGATGACTTAAGTAGATATGGGTATGTCTACTTAATGAAACACAAGTCTGAGACCTTTGAAAAGTTCAACGAATTTCAGAGTGAGGTTGAGAATCAACGTGACAGGAAAATAAAGTTCTTACGATCAGATCGTGGAGGGGAATATTTGAGTCACGAATTTGGCACACACTTAAGGAAATGTGGAATTGTTTCACAACTCACGCCGCCTAGAACACCTCAGCGTAATGGTGTGTCCGAATGTCGTAATCGCACTCTATTGGATATGGTGCGATCTATGATGTCTCTTACCGATCTACCGCTATCATTCTGGGGTTATGCTTTAGAGACTGCCGCATTCACTTTAAATAGGGCTCCGTCGAAATCCGTTGAGATGACACCGTATGAATTATGGTTTGGAAAGAAACCTAAGCTGTCGTTTCTTAAAGTTTGGGGATGCGATGCTTATGTCAAGAGACTTCAACCTGAAAAGCTCGAACCCAAGTCGGAAAAATGCGTCTTCATAGGATACCCTAAGGAAACCGTTGGGTATACCTTCTACCTCAGATCCGAAGGCAAGATCTTCGTTGCCAAGAACGGGTCCTTTCTGGAGAAAGAGTTTCTCTCGAAAGAAGTAAGTGGGAGGAAAGTGGAACTTGATGAGATGACCCCTCTCGAACCAGAAAGTAGCACAGCACAAGAAAATGTTTCTGTGGTGCCTGCACCGACTAGAGAGGAAGTTAATGATGACGATCATGATCAAGTTACCACTGTACTTCATAGGTCCACAAGGACACGTTCTGCACCAGAGTGGTACGACAACCCTGTCATGGAAATCATGTTGTTCGACAACGGTGAACCTTTGAACTATGAAGAAGCAATGGCGGGCCCAGATTCCAACAAATGGCTTAAAGCCATGCAATCCGAGATAGGATCCATGTATGAAAACAAAGTATGGACTTTGACAGACTTGCCCGATGATCGGCGAGCGATAGAAAATAAATGGATCTTTAAGAAGAAGACGGACGCGGATGGAAATGTTACCATCTATAAAGCTCGACTTGTCACTAAGGGTTATCGACAAGTTCAAGGAGTTGACTACGATGAGACCTTCTCACCCATAGCGAAGCTGAAGTCCGTCCGAATCATGTTAGCAACTGCCGCATTCTACGATTATGAAATATGGCAAATGGACGTCAAAACGGCATTCCTTAACGGCTTCCTTAAGGAAGAATTGTATATGATGCAGCCAGAAGGTTTTGTCGATCCTAAGAATGCTGACAAGGTATGCAAGCTCCAGCACTCAATCTATGGGCTGGTGCAGACATCTCGGAGTTGGAACATTCGCTTTGATGAGATGATCAAAGCGTTTGGGTTTACACAGACTTATGGAGAAGCCTGTGTTTACAAGAAAGTGAGTGGGAGCTCTGTAGCATTTCTTATATTATATGTGGATGACATACTATTGATGGGAAATGATATAGAATTCTTGGAAAGCATAAAGGCCTACTTGAATAAGTGTTTTTCAATGAAGGACCTTGGAGAAGCTGCTTACATATTAGGCATCAAGATCTATAGAGATAGATCGAGACGCCTCATAGGTCTTTCACAAAGCACATACCTTGATAAGATATTGAAGAAGTTCAATATGGATCAGTCCAAGAAGCGGTTCTTGCCTGTATTGCAAGGTGTGAGATTGAGCACGGCTCAATGCCCGACCACGGCAGAACATAAAGAAAAGATGAGTGTCATCCCCTATGCCTCGGCCATAGGGTCTATAATGTATGCCATGCTGTGTACCAGACCTGATGTAAACCTTGCCGTAAGTTTGGTAGGAAGGTACCAAAGTAATCCCGGCATGGAACACTGGACAGCGGTCAAGAACATCCTGAAGTACCTGAAAAGGACTAAGGATATGTTTCTCGTTTATGGAGGTGACGAAGAGCTCGTCGTAAAGGGTTACGTCGATGCTAGCTTCGACACAGATCTGGATGACTCTAAGTCACAAACCGGATACGTGTATATTTTGAATGGTGGGGCAGTCAGCTGGTGCAGTTGCAAGCAAAGTGTCGTGGCGGGATCTACATGTGAAGTGGAGTACATGGCAGCCTCGGAGGCAGCACATGAAGCAATCTGGATGAAGGAGTTCATTGCCGACCTAGGAGTTATTCCCAATGCATCGGGGCCGATGACTCTCTTCTGTGACAACACTGGAGCTATTGCTCTTGCCAAGGAGCCCAGGTTTCACAAGAAGACCAGGCACATCAAGCGTCGCTTCAACTCCATTCGTGAAAATGTTCAAAATGGAGACATAGATATTTGTAAAGTGCATACGGATCTGAATGTCGCAGATCCGTTGACTAAACCTCTTCCACGGGCGAAACATGATCAACAGCAGAACTCTATGGAGTACGATTCATCATAATGTAACTAGATTATTGACTCTAGTGCAAGTGGGAGACTGTTGGAAATATGCCCTAGAGGCAATAATAAAATGGTTATTATTATATTTCCTTGTTCATGATAATTGTCTATTGTTCATGCTATAATTGTGTTATCCGGAAATCGTAATACATGTGTGAACACATAGACCATAACATGTCCCTAGTGAGCCTCTAGTTGACTAGCTCGTTGATCAATAGATGGTTACGGTTTCCAGACCATGGACATTGGATGTCATTGATAATGGGATCACATCATTAGGAGAATGATGTGATGGACAAGACCCAATCCTAAGCATAGCACTAGATCGTGTAGTTCGTTTGCTAAAGCTTTTCTAATGTCAAGTATCATTTCCTTAGACCATGAGATCGTGGAACTCCCGGATACCGTAGGAATGCTTTGGGTGTACCAAACGTCACAACGTAACTGGGTGGCTATAAAGGTGCACTACAGGTATCTCCGAAAGTGTCTGTTGGGTTGGCACGGATCGAGACTGGGATTTGTCACTCCGTATGACGGAGAGGTATCTCTGGGCCCACTCGGTATTGCATCATCATACTGAGCTCAATGTGACTTAGTAGTTAGTCATGGGATCATGCATTACAGAACGAGTAAAGTGACTTGCCGGTAACGAGATTGAATGAAGTATTGGGATACCGACGATCGAATCTCGGGCAAGTAACGTACCGATTGACAAAGGGAATTGTATACGGGATTGCATGAATCCTCGACATCGTGGTTCATCCGATGAGATTATCGTGGAGCATGTGGGAGCCAACATGGGTATCCAGATCCCGCTGTTGGTTATTGACTGGAGAGTTGTCTCGGTCATGTCTACGTGTCTCCCGAACCCGTAGGGTCTACACACTTAAGGTTCGGTGACGCTAGAGTTGTAGAGATATTAGTATGCGGTAAACCATAAGTTGTTCGGAGTCCCGGATGAGATCCCGGATGTCACGAGGAGTTCCGGAGGTAAAGATTTATATATAGGAAGTCCAGTTTTGGCCACCGGGAGAGTTTCGGGGGTCACCGGTATTGTACCGGGACCACCGGAAGGGTCCCGGGGGTCCACCTATCCCGGAGGGCCCCATGGGCTGAAGTGGCGTGGGAACCAGCCCCTGGTGGGCTGGTGCGCCCCACCCAAGGGCCCAAGGCGCCTAGGGTTGGAAACCCTAGGGGGGCGTTGCCCCCCCCGAGGGGGCATGCGCCCCACTGTTGGAAACCCTAAGGGGGCTGTTGCTCCCCGAGGGGCCGCCCCCCCTCTAGATGGGATCTCCAAGGGGGGCATGCGCCCCCCTAGCCCCTATATAGTGGAGGGGAGGGAGGGCAGCCGCACCCTAAGCCCTGGCGCCTCCCTCTCCCTCCTCAAGTAGCGCTTGGTGGAGCCCTGCTGGAATCCCGCTGTATCCACCACCACGCCGTCGTGCTGCTGGATCTCCATCAAATTCTCCTTCCCCCTTGCTGGATCAAGAAGGAGGAGACGTCTCCGCTCCGTACGTGTGTTGAACGTGTAGGTGCCGCCCGTTCGGCGCTAGGATCATCGGTGATTTGGATCACGACGAGTACGACTCCATCAACCCCGTTCTCTTGAACGCTTCCGCTCACGATCTACAAGGGTATGTAGATGCACTCCTCTCTCTCTCTCGTTGCTAGATGACTCCATAGATTGATCTTGGTGATGCATAGAAAATTTTAAATTTCTGCAATGATCCCCAACACGGAGCAGCGCCGCCAAGCCATCTACGCGTTCGACTCCCTGGCATGGGACCAGTGGTTCGCCTTCAAGCACGAGGAGGCCAGGAGGCACGCCATTCGCAACGTGTCACATCGCTCCCCGCCGCCGCCCCTCGTCATGCGCGACGAGGACCAGGAGGCGCAGGCCGCCTACCAAGCGGCGCAGGCGCCTATTGATTGCTTGTATCTGCGTTGGTATTTCCCATAAGAGGAGAGGATGATGCAGCACATCAAAGGTAAGTATTTCACTCAGTTATGAAACCAAGGTTATCAATTGACTAGGAGAACCAAGAAGCACTATGTAAACAGCACCCACACACAAATAACAAATACTTGCAACCCAACGCGTAAGAGGGGTTGTCAATCCCTCCTCGGTATTGAGATGTCACAGCCCCAGATCAGCCCTTGTTTGACTTTTGCTTGTTCCTCATATCATCATGTTTAATTTTCAAAGAAACTTGAAATGGGGATGTTGAAACCCTAGCACCAAATGCATTCAACTAGGTTCAAGTAAACAATATCTTTAATGAACCCAAATGCCCTTTAGAAATGTTCATGATTTTTGATAAAGGTAAAAAACCTCTGCCAAAAATGATGCACCTATTTCTAGGCCATTCTGGATTTTTGAATTAAGTCTTATTGTATTTGACTTTTGGGCATTTAAATACTATAAATAATTTAAATGTTCAAATAATGTTGGAACTATTTTTGGGCCACTGAAATAATTCAGCAACTGTCCATGAATATTTTCAGGATTTTAGGAAATGCCTTGGTATTTTTCCTAAGCTCAAAACAGAGGCAAATAATTAGAAAACAAAAACAAATTAGAAAACAGAAGAGAGGGAGAGCTTACCTGGCCTCACCTGTGTAGCCACCAGAGGGGCCAGCCCACCACTGTAGCGGCCCAGCCCACCTCCTCCTCCCCTGTCGTCTTCCTCCTCCTGCCAGGAGGACGGCGCGTGCCCGACGCGCGCACGCACGCGCCCCGGCCACCTCCTGCTTCCTGCCGCTTCCCCCTCGTCGCCCTGGGCCTCCCTCGCGATGCCACGCAGCCCCGACCGCTCTCTCCTCTCTCTCACTTTCCCCTCTGGCCCTCTCTCCCGCAAAAACAGAGCGCCACCGAGCGAGCTCGCCGACGCCGATCGCCGTACCCGCGGCCACCGCCACCACCTCGCCTCTCCGAGCTGTCCAAGAGCTCCGCCTCATCTGCTTCTTCCTCCTCGACGATCCTCCCGGCCTCGGACGCGCTGCTTCATCGCCACCGTCACCGTTTCCGTCACCGGCCACCGAGGCTCCTCGTCGGTCGATTCGCCGCCGTCTCCGCCTCCCCGAGCCCGCTGAGTCCTTCCTTGAGATCACTGTGAGCACCTGAACCGTTTCCCTCTACTCCCGTGCTCGATTTCGAGCTCTAGCTAGACTAGCCACCGTGCCCGAAGCTCGCCGCCGCATGAGCTCGTCGCCGCCGTGGCTCCGGCGACCAAATGGCCCCGCGCGTGCGTCCGTTGCACTCGCGACGTTCCGTAGAGCAACTCTAGCACGATAGCCCGTTTGTTTGCAAGCCGCAGCGCTAACCCCGCACCCACCCGAACTCCGGCGGCCGCGAAAGAGCTCGCCGCCGTCGACTCCGGTCACCACAGGCCCAGCCACTACCACCATTCGACGCGTGCCTGCAAGAGCTCTCCAATGAGCCCAAGAACGGCCTCGTCCGTGCCCTGTGGGCGCTTTCCGAGCCGCGCCGCCGTCTCGGGCCTCGCCGGCGTCGAGTCGCCGGCGGGTTTGACCCTGCTTGACCGGGGTTTGACTTCCCCCCTGACCCACTGATGTGTGGGGCCAGCCCCTGTTAAAAGTTAGTTTAGTTTAAAACCTAAACTTAATTAGGCACTGAGAGACTGACAGGCAGGTCCCACGGGTCAGGTTTGACCCTGGCCAGCCCGTTGACTCGCTGACGTAGTGATGACGTCAGGCTGACGCAGTAAAGCATTATCTGGATTTAAGTTTATTCAGAAAATTCCAGAAAATAGTATAAACTTCTAAAAATCATATAAAATCAACCGTAGCTCAGAATGAAATAATTTATATATGAAAAATTATCAGAAAAATGCAATCTATCCATCTGTATCATTTTCATGCATGTCAAACTAAGTTATACCTGCTGTATAGGTGAAAACATGATAATGACATTATAGATGCTAAATATGGAGTTTGCATATGAACCCTTAGCTCATATGGACCTCATTTAAACTGTTGCTAGATGCATTAGTGTAAATCATAACATCCTTGACATGTCATAATCATGCATCATAATTGTTGCATTGCATTGATTGTGTTCTTCCTTGTTTGCCGGTGATTGTCCCCTCTCGATAAGCCGTGATTCCGACGATGAGTTCGATGACACCGATGAAGAACTATAATATCTTCAGAAGTGCCAGGCAAGCATAACCCCCTTGTTCATTCCGATACAATCCCACTCTCTCGCTCCTGCTCTCTTTTACTACATTAGGACAACAACGATTCAACCGTTACTTGTTGCGGTAGTTGAACCCCTTATCCTCTGCATGACCTGTCATTGCCACAGTAAATAGATGAAACCCACTAGCATGAGTAGGAGTTGTTTCAGCCCTGGTGTGCCTACTCATTCATGCTTGTTTGTCATGCCTGCTATTGCTTAGAGTTGTGTCAGGTCTGATTCATCGGGGATGAGTTGGAATGGTGATGAACATGTCCTACTTTGTGTGAGCTAAGTGTGTGAACACGATTTGGTAAAGGTAGCGGTGAGAGGCCATGTAGGAGTACATGGTGGGTTGTCTCATTGCAGCCGTCCTCAGGAACTGAGTTATGTGTTTGTGATCCATGATACAGTTACTACCACGCATTGGGCCCGAAACCAATGGACCCTCTCGGCTTCTTAATCACCCTTGTCCTCTGTCCAGGAGTTGCAAGTAGTTTCTGGTGTTTGTAGTATGCTGGAGGCCGTGGGCAGCGCTGACCGGAGGGGTGGGCTGTGATGCGGTAGGCACGTGGCCGGGCATGCCGGGCGCCCGTTTGGTGCCTCGGAACCCCGCACACATCGTTCGGGGCCGTATGTGGAAACCTCGGCCGGACTCCCTGCGGATGGAACCTGAATAGGCGATAAACCTGGACTAGAGACTTGAGTGTTTAGGTAGGCTGTGGCCGACACCCTCGCTGGGCCTCCGCTTGAAGGTTGCCGAGTACATGTCGTGTAAACGGCGGTAAGTGGTGAGAGCGTGTGTGTCGAAGTACACCCCTGTAGGGTTAACATCATCTATTCGAATAGCCGTGTCCGCGGAAATGGACTTCTGGGTTGCCTATAACAGTTCATAGACAAGTGAAAGTGGATACTCTAAAATGCGCAAGATAAGCGTGAGTGCTATGGATGGCGTTCTCGTAGGGAGACGGGAGCGGATCCATAGTGGAGTATTGATATGGTGATTATGTGGACTCGTGTGCGCCACCTCAAAAGAGTTACTTGCAATTGTAGCTTAGGATAACCACCGAGTCAAAGCTGGCTTGCTGCAGTTAAACCCCACCACCCCCTTTTGGTACCGATGCATCTGTAGATAGTTCTGATGTAAGTCTTGCTGGGTACATTTGTACTCACGTTTGCTATTTTATGTTTTGCAGAGAGACGTCAGTCTCGCTAGTAGTTCCGTGTGGACTTCGACGTTTAGCTTGATACCTCAGCTACGATCTTGTGCCCTCGGCAGGATCTAGTAAATAGTCAGGCTTCTCAGCCTTTTTCATTTGTAGATGTCTGTACTCAGACATGTTGAGCTTCCGCATGTGCTTTGAATTGTATGCTCTGAATGTTGGGTCATGAGACCCATGTTTGTAATATCTAGCTCTTCGGAGCCTAATGAATAAATACTCTGAGTCGTAGAGTCTTGTTGTGATGCCATGTTGTATTTGCACATATCGAGCATATTGTGTGTATGATTGAAATGCTTGGTATGTGTGGGATCCGACAACCTAGTTGTGTATCCTTGGTAGCCTCTCTTATGGGGAAATGTAGTCTTGTGCTCCATGAGCCATAGTAGTCCGCTACAGCCCGGTTCACCGGAGTCCTGCTAGCCCAGCACTACTGCTCCGGAACACTTGACTGGCCGGCATGTGATTCACTCCGTTCCTGTGTCTGTCCCTTCGGGGAAATGTCACGCGGTGACATCCGGAGTCCTGCCTAGCCTGCTACAGCCCGGGTTCCCGGAGTCCTGTTAGCCCAGTGCTACAGCCCGGATTCACACGCTGCTGACCGACATGCTCGATGTTGATTCATGTTTGCCTGTCCCCGTAAGTTAGTGCCACTTTGGGTTCACGACTAGTCATGTCGGCCCGGGTTCTCTGTCATATGGATGCTAGCGACATTATCATATACGTGAGCCAAAAGGCGCAAACGGTCCCGGGCCATGGTAAGGCGACACCCGTGGGAATACCGTGCGTGAGGCCGCAAAGGGATATGAGGTGTTACAGGCTAGATCAGTGTGACTTAGAATCGGGGTCCCGACATGAGATAGATTAAATTGTATGAGATTTGATAAATAGATCTAACTAAAACACAATATAAAATAAATAAAAGAAAAACACAGCAAGGTAGTTTTGGTTTTAATATGATAGGAAATAGACTCGGGGGTAGTAGTTTTCACTAGAGGCTTCTCTCGAGAAAATAGCATACGATGGGTAAACAAATTATTGTTGGGTAATTGATAGAAAAGCGAATAATCATGAAGATATCCAAGGCAATGATCATGTGTATAGGCATCACGTACAAGATCAGTAGACTGACTCATGCCTGCATCTGCTACTATTACTCCACACATCGACCGCTATCCAGCATGCATCTAGTGTATTAAGTTCATGGAAAACGGAGTAATGCAATAAAAACAATGACATGATGTAGACAAGATCTATTCATGTAGGAATAGACCCCATCTTTTTATCCTTAATAGCAACGATACATACGTGTCATCTGTCTTTCTGTCACTGAGATTGAGCACCGCAAGATCGAACCCATCACAAAGCACCTCTTCCCATGGCAAGAAAAATCAATCTAGTTGGCCAAACCAAACCAAAATTTTGGAGAAGAAATATGAGGCTATAACAATCATACATAAAAGAGTTCAGCAAAGACTCAAATAATATTCATGGATAGAACTAATCATAAATCCATAATTCATCGGATCCCAACAAACACACCGCAAAAAGTCATTACATCAAATAGATCTCCAAGAACATCAAGGAGAACATGGTGTAAGATCAAAAAGAGAGAATAAGCCATCTAGCTACTAGCTATGGACCCGTAGGTCTGTGGTAAACTACTCACGCATCATCGAAGGGGCAACGAGGATGATGAAGAACCCCTCCGTGATTGTTGACCCCTCCGGCAGAGTGCCGGAAAAGGCCTCTAGATTGGATCTCGTTGTTCTAGAACTTGCTGCTACCTCTTCAGCATCCGTAGGTTTTCCCTTGAAGAGGAAAGGGTGATGCAGCAAAGTAGTGTAAGTATTTCCCTCAGTTTTTGAGAACCAAGGTATCAATCCAGTAGGAGACTACACGCAAGTCCCTCGTACCTGCACAAACAATCAAGAACCTTGCAACCAACGTGATAAAGGGGTTGTCAATCCCTTCATGGCCACTTGCAAAAGTGAGATCTGATAGAGATAATAAGATCAATATTTTTGGTATTTTTGTTGTATAGATTGAAAAGTAAAGATTGCAACATAAACGGCAACAGAAATAGCTAGTTGACGGGAGATTATTATGATGGAAGATAGACCCGGGGCCCATAGGTTTCACTAGTGGCTTCTCTCAAGATAGCATAATTTACGTTGGGTGAACAAATTACTGTCGAGCAATTGATACAAAAGCACATAGTTATGAGAATATCTAGGCATGATCATGTATATAGGCATCACGTCCGCGACAAGTAGACCGAAACGATTCTACATCTACTATTGTTACTCCACACATCGACCGCTACCAGCATGCATCTAGAGTATTAAGTTCATAAGAACAGAGTAACACATTAGGCAAGATGACATGATGTAGAGGGATAAAATCAAGCAATATGATGTAGACCCCATCTTTTTATCCTCGATGGCAACAATACAATATGATATAGACCCCATCTTTTTATCCTCGATGGCAACAATACAATCCCATGCCTTGCTGCCCCTGCTGTCACTGGGAAAGGACACCGCAAGATTGAACCCAAAGCTAAGCACTTCTCCCATTGCAAGAAAGATCAATCTAGTAGGCCAAACCAAACTGATAATTCTAAGAGACTTGCAAAGATATTAAATCTTGCATATAAGAATTCAGAGAAGAATCAAATATTGTTCATAGATAATCTTGATCATAAACCTACAATTCGTTGGATCTCGACAAACACACCGCAAAAAGAATTACATTGAATAGATCTCCAAGAATATCGAGGAGAACTTTGTATTGAGATCCAAAGAGAGAGAAGAAGCCATCTAGCTAATAACTATGGACCCTAAGGTCTGTGGTAAACTACTCACACATCATCGGAGAGGCTATGGTGTTGATGTAGAAGCCCTCCGCGATCGATTCCCCGTCCGGCGGAGCGCCGGAAAAGGCCCCAAGATGGGATCTCACGGGTACAGAAGGTTGCGGCGGTGGAATAGGCTTTCGTGGTGCTCTCGGATGTTTTCAGGGTATATGAGTATATATAGGCGAAAGAAGTAGGTCGGTGGAGCCACGAGGGGCCCACGAGGGTGGGGGGCGCGCCAACCCCCCTGGGTGCGCCTCCCTGCCTCGTGGTCGCCTCGTTGCTTCCTTGACGTCCACTCCAAGTCTCCTGGATCGCGTTTGTTCCAAAAATAACTCTCCTGAAGGTTTCATTCCGTTTGGATTCTGTTTGATATTCCTTTTCTGCGAAACACTGAAATAGGCAAAAAAACAGCAATTTGCACTAGGCCTTCGGCTAATAGGTTAGTCCCAAAAGTAATATAAAAGTGCATAATAAAGCCCATTAAACATCCAAAACAGATAATATAATAGCATGGAACAATAAAAAATTATAGATACGTTGGAGACGTATCAAGCATCCCCAAGCTTAATTCCTGCTCGTCCTCGAGTAGGTAAATGATAAAAATAGTATTTTTGATGTGGAATACTACCTAGCATAATTTTCTAAGTAATTCTCTTTATTGTGGCATGAATGTTCAGATCCGAAAGATTCAAGATAAAAGTTTAATATTGACATAAAAATAGTAATACTTCAAGCATACTAACCAAGCAATCTTGTCTTCTCAAAATAACATGGCCAAAGAAAGTTATCCCTACAAAGTCATATAGTCTGGCTATGCTCTATCTTCATCACACAAAATATTTAAATCATGCACAACCCCGATGACAAGCCAAGCAATTATTTCATACTTTTGATGTTCTCAAACTTTTTCAATTTTCACGCAATACATGAGCATGAGCCATGGACATAGAACTATATGTGGAATAGAATGGTGGTTGTGGAGAAGACAAAAAGGAGAAGATAGTCTCACATCAACTAGGCATATCAACGGGCTATGGAGATGCCCATCAATAGATATCAATGTGAGTGAGTAGGGATTGCCATGCAACGGATGCACTAGAGCTATAAGTGTATGAAAGCTCAACAAAGGAAACTAAGTGGGTGTGCATCCAACTCGCTTGCTCACGAAGACCTAGGGCATTTTGAGGAAGCCCATCATGGGAATATACAAGCCAAGTTCTATAATGTAAAATTCCCACTAGTATATGAAAGTGACAACATAGGAGGCTCTCTATCATGAAGATCATGGTGCTACTTTGAAGCACAAGTGTGGTAAAAGGATAGTAACATTGTCCCTTCTCGCTTTTTCTCTCATCTTTTTTTTATTTGGGCCTTTTTCTCTTTTTTTCTTTTTTATGGCCTCTTTTTTTTCTTTTTGTCCGGAGTCTCATCCCGACTTGTGGGGGAATCATAGTCTCCATCATCCTTTCCTCACTTGAGACAATGCTCTAATAATGATGATTATCACACTTTTATTTACTTACAACTCAAAAATTACAACTCAGTACTTAGAACAAAATATGACTATGTGTGAATGCCTCCGGCGGTGTACCGGGATATGCAATGAATCAAGAGTGACATGTATGAAAGAATTATAAAGTTTGCTTTGCCCCAAATACGATGTCAACTACATGATCATGCAAAGCAATATGACAATGATGAAACGTGTCATAACAAACGAAACGGTGGTAAGTTGCATGGCAATATATCTCGGAATGGCTATGGAAATGCCATAATAGGTAGGTATGGTGGCTGTTTTGAGGAAGGTATATGGTGGGGGTAAGATACCGGCGAAAGGTGCGCGGTATTAGAGAGGCTAGCAATGGTGGAAGGGTGAGAGTGCGTATAATCCATGGACTCAACATTAGTCATAAAGAACTCACATACTTATTGCAAAAATCAATTAATTATCAAAACAAAGTACTACGCGCATGCTCCTAGGGGGATATATTGGTAGGAAAAGACCATCGCTCGTCCCCGACCGCCTCTCATAAGGAAGACAATCAATAAATAAATCATGCTCCGACTTCATCACATAACGGTTCACCATACATGCATGCTACGGGAATCACAAACTTTAGAACAAGTATTTCTCAAATTCACAACTACTCAACTAGCATGACTCCAATATCACCATCTTCATATCTCAAAACAATCATAAAGAATCAAACTTCTCATAGTATTCGATGCACTTTATATGATAGTTTTTATTATACCTATCTTGGATGTTCATCATATTAGGACTAATTTTATAGCCAAAGCAAATTACCATGCTGTTCTATAAGACTCTCAAAATAATGTAAGTGAAGCATGAGAGATCAATAATTTCTATAAAATAAAACCACCACCGTGCTCTAAAAAGATATAAGCGGAGCACTAGAGCAAAATTATCTAGCTCAAAAGATATAAGTGAAGCACATAGAGTATTCTAATAAATTCCGATTCATGTGTGTCTCTCCAAAAGGTGTGTACAGAAAGGATGATTGTGGTAAACTAAAAATCAAAGACTCAAATCATACAAGACGCTCCAAGCAAAACACATATCATGTGGTGAATAAAAATATAGCCTCAAGTAAAGTTACCGATGGACGAAGACGAAAGAGGGGATGCCTTCCGGGGCATCCCCAAGCTTAGGCTTTTGGTTGTCCTTGAATTTTATCTTGGGGTGCCTTGGGAATCCCCAATCTTAGGATCTTGCCACTCCTTATTCCATAATCCATCAAATCTTTACCCAAAAACTTGAAAACTTCACAACACAAAACTCGACAGAAAATCTCATGAACTCCGTTAGCGAAATAAAACAAACCGCCACAATAAGGTACAGTAATGAACTAATTCTTTATTTATATTGGTATTAAACCTACTGTATTCCAACTTCTCTATGGTTCATACCCCCCGATAATAGCCATAGATTCATCAAAATAAGCAAACAACACACGAAAAACAGAATCTGTCAAAAACAGAACAGTCTGTAGCAATCTGATTTGTTCGAATACGTCTGGAACTCCAAAAATTCCTAACAACTAGGACAACCTGGAAATTTTTTATATTGATCTACTGCAAAAAGAATTGGTATTTTATCACGTTCTGGTGAATTTTAACAATTATTTTCGTGAGCGCAAAGTTTCTGTCTTTTTCAGCAAGATCAAAAAACTATCACCCAAGAAGATCCTATTGGTTCTATTTGGCACAAACACTAGTTAAAACATAAAAGAACATCCAAACAGAGGCTAGATGAATTATTTATTACTAAACATAAACAAAAAGCAAGAAACAAAAGTAAAATTGGGTTGCCTCCCAACAAGCGCTATCGTTTAACGCCCCTAGCTAGGCATTGATAATTTTAATGATGCTCACATCAAAGACAAGAATTAAAGCACAAAGAGAGCATCATAGAACACGCGATAAACACATATAAGTCCAACATACTTCCTATGCATAGGCATTTTATAAGCAAACAAATTATCATAGCAACCAAAATTAGCATATGCAAGGAAGAAGAAAGAGACGGTAGCAATCTCAACATGACAAGAGGTAATTTAGTAAGATAAAAATTTCTACAACCATATTTTTCTCTCTCATAATAATTACATGTAGGATCATAGGCAAATTCAAAAAAATAGCTATCACATAACAAATTCTCAACACGATCCACATGCATGCGAAGTTGACACTCTTCCAAAATAGTGGGATTATCATGTAACGCCCACGATGCGGCTATATCTCCCACGTGTCGAGGCACGACTTAGAGGCATAACCGCATAGTGGTTTTGTCGCAAGAAGGGTCATCTTCACACAATCCCATGTAATGGACAAGAATGGGATAAAGAGTTGGCTTACAGTCGCCACTTCACACAATACATAAATATTATTCATACATCATCCAAAATACAATCAGATAGACCGTCTACGGTCAAAATCCAGATGAAAATAAGACAACCCCAAATGCTAGATCCCCGATCGTCCCAACTGGGCTCCACTACTGATCATCAGGAAAAGACACATAGTAACGACCACGTTCCTCGTCGAACTCCCACTTGAGATCGACGCCATCATCTGCACTGGCATCGTCGGCACCTGCAACTGGTGTTGGAAGTATCTGTGAGTCACGGGGACTCAGCAATCTCACACCCGCGAGATCAAGACTATTTAAGCTTATAGGGCAAAGAGGTGCAAGAGGTGGAGCTGCAGCGGCAAAAGCATATATGGTGGCTAACTTGCGCAAATGAGAGCGAGAAGAGAAGCAATGGAACGGGCGTCATCTAGCAATGACCAAGAAGAGGTCCTGAACACCTACTTACGTCATACATAACACAGACCGTGTTCACTTCCCGGACTCCGCCGAGAAGAGACCATCACGGCTACGCACGCACTTGGTGTATTTTAATTGGGTCAAGTGACAAGTTATCTACAACCGGACATTAACAAAATCCCATCTGCCTCATAACCGCGGGCACGGCTTTCGAAAGATAATACCCTGCAGGGGTGTCCCAACTTAGCCCATCATAAGCTCTCACGGTCAACGAAGGATAAACCTTCTCCCGGAAAGACCCGATCAGTCTCGGAATCCCGGATTACAAGACATCTCGACAATGGTAAAACAAGACCAGCAAAGCCTCCCGAATGTGCCGACAAATCCCGATAGGAGCTGCACATATCTCGTTCTCAGGGCACACCGGATTGTCCAAGCTTCCGATAGGCCAGACCAGAGTTGCCCCTGGTGGCCACCGGCGACTGACAGTTTGGACCAATACTCAGAGGAGCACTGGCCCGGGGGTTTAAAATAAAGATGACCCTCGGGCTCTAGAAAACCCGGGGGAAAAAGGTATAGGTCGCAAATGGTAAAACCAAGGTTGGGCCTTGCTGGAGGAGTTTTATTCAAGGCGAACTGTCAAGGGGGTCCCATAAATCACCCGACCGCGTAAGGAACGCAAACTCAAGGAACATAATCCCGGTTAAACAGTAACTAGGGCGGCAAGAGTGGAACAAAACACCAGGCATAAGGCCGAGCCTTCCACCCTTAAACAAAATATATAGATGCATTAAATAAAATAAGATATATTGTGATATCCCAACATATCCATGTTCCGACATGGAACAAACTTCAACTTCACCTGCAGCTAGCAACGCTATAAGAGGGGCTGAGCAAAAGCGGTAACATAGCCAAACAACGGTTTGCTAGGAAAGGATGGTTAGGGGATGACATGGCTGAAATAGGAGACATGATATAGCAAGTGATAGGTAGCGGGCATGACAATAGAGCGAACAACTAGCATAGCAAAGATAGAAGTGATTTCGAGGGGTGGTCATCTTGCCTGCAAGATTCTCAGAGTTGTCGAAAGCTTGATCCTCGTAAGCGTACTCGACAGGTTCCTCGTTCACGAACTCGTCTCCCGGCTCTACCCAAAACAAGAACACAAACAAACGGAACCACAATCAACAACGAGAAATGCGCAAGCAACATGATGCAAAACATGTATGATATGCAAGATATGATATGCGATGCATATGCGTGCTCCGGAAGGAAAATGATGAACATGGCAGTAACTTGGCAAACCAAGCATGCCACTGGAAAGATGAGATGATTTCGGTCGAATTCGATATAAAGATCACCGGAATCGGATGCACGGTTTGCAAATGGCAAGCAAAACAAGAATGACACTAATCTGCGAGAAACAACAAGATAGCACTTAAAATGCAACAAGTAACAATGCTACAGCACCCCAACATAGCAACAAAGCACATGGCAGTAATCTACAGGAGATGCTTGACAAAAGATGAACACTGAGCTACGGCTAGTTCACAACATATCAAGCTCAAACAAGCATGGCAAAAGTGCAAAAGATTATAGGTTCACAGACATAGTGAAAAACTGGACATGGCAGAAATCAGCATCAGGTAGCAATGTTCAGAGCACGAAATCAACATGCTACAGGAACTTAACATAGCAAAACAAGGCATAGTAGTGTTCTACTAAATGCACATAACAAAAGTCCCTGACTGACCATAAGCCAAAAAGGACCAGAAGATATGATGGCAAGCATGTAAACATAGCAAGTTTCGTTATCAGGTTTCAGACTCAGCAGAAAACAGAGCATGGCAGAAATATTAATATGTAGGCCTCTTTGTGAGCTTGATGCACTCACTACAGAGCAATGCATGACAAACCAAGCATACCTACAGCAAGATGGCATGTTTATGAAGCTATCCATGGCAAGAACAATTGCATAGCATGTATGGATAAACTACAATAAGCTTGGCAAAAATGCATATCATGTTAAGAATCTGCTAGAAATATTTTATAGCAAAAGTAGAGCAAGATTGAGTCATGCTATGGTACTCTAAAATTGCAAACAATTGCAGGAATGGATCAATTACAACTATATCTACAAAACATCCTTACTGAACATCTCCAAAATATGCATGGATCTCTCTGTAGCATCAAGTTTACATGGCAACAAAATTACAGCAGACAAGGAATATACCACATAGATCACAAAAATACATGGACTATACCACTGGAAAGATGGCATGGCATACTTCAAAACACATGTAGAGCTCATGCTCAAAAGATGCACAGAATAAATGATACAAAAAAGACAAATCTCCAAGTTCTGATAAGAACCAGAGATTAACAGCAACTAGCCCTCTTCCAACGAAGATTTGGGCATCAAGATGACCTCTAATGAACATGATGCAATTGAACAAAATGAAGAGCATCATGAGACGAACAATTTGACATATTACACGCGCGAATCGGAGCTACATGCACAAAGTTATCTCATCGGGAACAGAGCAAGATACTGAGAATGTTTCCAACACTTACAAAAAAAACGGGGACTCGGGAAGTCAACGGGCAATACCGATCGGATCTGACGAGCGAGGACCGAGGCGGGGCCGAGGGAGGTTGCCGGCGGCGAGGGAGGAGGACGGCGGGGCCGACCGCGGCGGGGCGGCGCCGGCCGGCGGGGAGCCGCGGCGAGGAGGAGGCGGCGCGCGGCGACAGGAGAGGAGGCGGCGGAGCCGGCGGAGCTGCGGGGCGGAGGCGCGGCAACCGGCGGCGGCGAGAGCACGGGCGGCGGCGGCGAGCGCACGGGCGGCAGGGCAGGCGCGCGGGACGAGGCGCTCGGCCAGCGGCGGCGGCAGCGGCGGGCGGGCCCAGCGGGCTGGCGGCGGTGGAGGAGAGAGAGGCGGGTGAGGTGGCGCGCGCCAATTGGCTGCGGACAGTGCGTCCGGCCGACGGCGGACGTGTCCGGCGCGGCGCGAGGAGAGGGTTAGGGTTTCGTCTGCAAATGCGTTTTTCGGGATGCCCACTCATTTATAGGTAGAGGGAGCTAGGAGACTCCAAATGAGGTGCGGTTTTCGCCCACACGATCGTGATCGAACGACCTAGAGCATGGAAGAGAGTTTGGTGGGCTTTGGGCTGGATTTGGAGGGGTTTTTTTCTGGACACTCAAAAGGAAATAGCGGAGGCCCGGTTAACCGTTGGAGTACCAAACGACCTCCGAATGGAACGAAACTTGACCGGTAGTCTCCGGGTGGTATAATAAAGCTACTTGACAAGCCTCGGTCCATTCCGAGAAATTTTGACACACGCACACGAAAGAAAACTAGAGGGGTGCACCGGAGGAGATAGGAGCGCCGGATTGGAAAACGGACAACGGGGAAAATGCTCGGATGCATGAGACGAACACGTATGCGAATGCAATGCACATGATGACATGATATGAAAATGCATGACATGACAAAATATAAAACGAAAGACAAAACCCAACAACGGAGGGAAAAACATATCACATAGCCGGAAAAGGCAAGAGTCGGAGTTACAAATATGGCAAGTTACATGCGGGGTGTTACATATCATTAACTAAAGTCATGACCTCTCCAAACCCACTTTCAATATTATTGCAAAAACTATTATCAATCTCATATTCATCATGGGGCTTAAATAAATTTTCAAGATCATAAGAAGAATCACCCCAATCATGATCATTGCAACAAGTAGTAGACATAACAAAACAAGTATCCCCAAGCTTAGGGTTTTGCATATTATTAGCACAATGGACATCAAAAGAATTTATAGTAAAATCATTGCAATCATGCTTTTGATTCAAGGAACTATCAAGCATGGGTGCAATAGCAACGATCTCATGTTTAACATAAGGAACTATAGCAAATTCATCTTCATAAATATTGGCACCATGGCCACAAGAATAGCAAGCATCACGTTCATCAAGGGATATTTCAATCAAATCATTGGAATCATAATTATCTATAGATTCATGCATATCATTATTTTTTTCACAAGCAACGGTCATTCTTTCAATAAATTCTTTGACATAGACATTATGAGCATAGTTTTCATAGCAATATTTAAGTATGTCAAAATTTTCAGATTCGTAGAGAGTAATATCATACTTTTCAATCAAAGAAGCAAGTTCATTAGCACCCTTAAAAGCAACAAATTCTTCAATTTGTTTGATATCGTAGTAACTATAAACACCCTTTGCATAAGAAGATAAGATTTCATTATCATTAAACTCACATAGGTAGGGGAGGTGTTTTTTAGGGTTCTTAGAGCAACAAGTAGAATCATAAATTTCACAAAGATTCCAAGCATAACACAGCAATCTGTTTATTTGATCCCATAAGAGTCTCCATTTTTCCGACAAACGGTGACGCACAAAATGAGCATGCTCATCGAAAGATTTCCCATCAACTAGGCTAGTTGGGGTTTCAGCACGAGCGCATACGGATCGAAGATGATCCAAGTAGAACACTTTAAGTGGATCCATATCAATAGATTTTTAGCAAGCAAAGATGCAAGCAAATAGAAGGCACATGGAAACACAAACAAAAAGATATACGGGAAGAAGGCAAAGAAAAGGCAAAGGTGAAGTGGGGGAGAGGAAAACAAGAGGCAAATGGCAAATAATGTACTGCGAGGGATAAGAGTTTGTGATGGGTAGTTGGTATGTCTTGACTTGTGCGTAGATCTTCCCGGCAACGGCGCCATAAATTGGCAAGTTGACGGGAGATCAAATCTTGACTTGAATTTGCGTAAACCTCCCCGTCAACGGCGCTAGAAATCCTTCTTGCTACCTCTTGAGCGTGCGTTGGTTTTCCCCCGAAGAGGAAAGGGTGATGCAGCAAAGTAGCGTAAGTATTTCCCTCAGTTTTTGAGAACCAAGGTATCAATCTAGTAGGAGACTACACGCAAGTCCCTCGTACCTGCACAAACAATCAAGAACCTTGCAACCAACACGATAAAGGGGTTGTCAATCCCTTAACGGCCACTTGCAAAAGTGAGATCTGATAGAGATAATAAGATAAATATTTTTGGTATTTTTGTTGTATAGATTGAAAAGTAAAGATTGCAAAGTAAACAGCGACATAAATAGCTAGTTGACGGGAGATTAATATGATGGAGGATAGACCTGGGCAGGGGCGGAGCTGGAGCTAATGCTACCCTGATGCACCCCTTTAACATGGCGTAAAATTTTCAAGCAACAGTGTATTGAATAAAGGTGTATCCCATAACTTCTAGAACATATTATCAGACATAATAGAAGGTGATGTATATAAAAAAATATACGTACCGGTCAAAATGGTTAACATAATGATGAATCAAAGAACAAAATTACTTGAAAAGTATGTTTTGGGTTTCCAAATTCCAAAATATATCATCAGACATCAAGGTTTCTTACCCTACAAGATAAAAACGTAGAATTAAACTTTCAAGTAAAACATAATAAAATGAACGAAAGTACTTAAGAGCCTTTCTAAAAAAACTAAATATGGGAAATTGATATCTCTTGGCTGACAATGTCTATTAACCAAGTACTTTCTTCTTATTAGATCTTTCAAATTAGAATGATAATGTTCTATCAACTTCATATTACCTCGATCATATTGAATCTCTCCCATTCCGAATTCATGTCTTCTATCTTGTATTATCACTTTCTGGAGTATACAACTAATTAGGGATTTACTCTACTAGTTACAACTTCATACTGTACATAATAAAGCGGACTAATAGTTCATACCGAATAACTGCTGCAATTTACAAATATATAATAAAAACAAACAGACTACCGAGGAAAAATTAGAATCAATTACAGTAGACCGTTTACCGCGTATGGTGTGCCTTCCTAGGCCGCCTGGCATTGTTGCGGTAATCAGTCGGTGAGAGATCCGTGTGCTTGGGTGTGCCCGAGTGGGGGTCAGGGCTTGGGTGCTGCCGTGCTAGCCGGCGTCGGGAATATCCCCGTCGTCGTCGCGATCTGGCCGCTGCCTGGGCGCGACAGAGCGGGGAGTCGGCTGGGCAGGGAACAACCTACGCCGTACGATTCGACGATGCGTACACATCTACAGGAGGTCCGTAGCTGAGCAGAACGATCGATTTAGCGATCTATTTTAGAGGAGATTGGTCGATTGATCGGTCAAACCGATCGCTAAAAGGCAAGAAGTGGCCTAACGTCACATGTGCGCGAAGCCCATTCAAGTGGCCTGCCTGACCCTGATGCACTCGCCTCGTCCTTCCCTGATGCCCATGGGCCTTTTAGATGGCAGGTACTACTGAAAAATAAATTCGACCCTGATGCCTATTGGGCTCCGCCCCTGGACCTGGGGGCCATAGGTTTCACTAGTGGCTTCTCCCAAGATAGTATAATTTATGGTGGGTGAACAAATTACTGTCGAGCAATTGATAGAAAAGCGCATAGTTATGAGAATATCTAGGCATGATCATGTATATAGGCATCACGTCTGCGACAAGTAGACCGAAACGATTCTGCATCTACTACTGTTACTCCACACATCGACCGCTATCCAGCATGCATCTAGAGTATTAAGTTCATAAGAATAGAGTAACGCATTAGGCAAGATGACATGATGTAGAGGGATAAACTCAAGCAATATGATATAAACCCCATCTTTTTATCCTCGATGGCAACAATACAATACAGGCTTTGCTGCCCCTGCTGTCACTGGGAAAGGACACCGCAAGATTGAACCCAAAGCTAAGCGCTTCTCCCATTGCAAGAAAGATCAATCTAGTAGGCCAAACCAAACTGATAATTTGAAGATACTTGCAAAGATATTAAATCATGCATATAAGAATTCAGAGAAGAATCAAATATTGTTCATTGATAATCTAGATCATAAACCCACAATTCATCGGATCTCGACAAACACACCGCAAAAAGAATTACATCGAATAGATCTCCAAGAATACCGAGGAGAACTTTGTATTGAGATCCAAACAGAGAGAAGAATCCATCTAGCTAATTACTATGGACCCGAAGGTCTGTGATAAACTACTCACACATCATCGGAGAGGCTATGGTGTTGATGTAGAAGCCCTCCGCGATCGATTCCCCCTCCGACGGAGCGCCGGAAAAGACCCCAAGATGGGATCTCACGGGTACAGAAGGTTGCGGCAGTGGAAATAGGGTTTCGTGGTGCTCTCGGATGTTTTCAGGGTATATGAGTATACATAGGCGAAAGAAGTAGGTCGGTGGAGCCACGAGGGGCCCACGAGGGTGGGGGGTGCGCCTACCCCCCCTGAGCGTGCCTCCCTGCCTCGTGGCCGCCTCGTTGCTTCCTTAACGTCCACTCCAAGTCTGCTGGATTGCGTTTGTTCCAAAAATAACTCTCCCGAAGGTTTCATTCCGTTTGGATTCCGTTTGATATTCCTTTTCTGCGAAACACTGAAATAGGCAAAAAAACAGCAATTTGCACCGGGCCTTCGGTTAATAGGTTAGTCCCAAAAATAATATAAAAGTGCATAATAAAGCCCATTAAATATCCAAACCATATAATATAATAGCATAGAACAATCAAAAATTATAGATACGTTGGAGACGTATCACTTGCGGCGGCAAAAACTGTATTCTCTCGACTCCCCTATGGTTTTTGGGATTTAGAGTATTTATAGAGGTGGATGGAGGTGGAGAAGCTTCCCGTGGTACCCACTATCCACCAGGGCGCGCCTAGGCCTTCTGGCGTGCCCTGGTGCCTTGTGGGCCCAACGGGCATTTGATGGCTCGTGTCTGCGTCAGTATTTTTCCTAAAGAGGAACGGATGAAGTAGCATGCTACTTCTTGAGATTGCGTTAGTTTTTCCCTTGAAGAGGAAAGGTTGATGCAGCAAAGTAGAGATAAGTATTTCCCTCAGTTAGAGAACCAAGGTATCAATCCAGTAGGAGGTACAAGCAAGTCTCCAATCTATGCACCTGCACCAACAATCAAACACTTGCACCCAATGCGATAAATGGGTTGTCAATCCCTTCACGGTCAATTGCAATGATGAGATCTGATAGATATAGGTATAAAAGATTACTAAAACGTAAAACTAAATAAAAGTAAATAAATTGCAGCAAGGTTTTTTTTGGGTTTTTTGGTTTATAGGTCTGAAAATGTATGATGGAAAATAGACCCAGGGACCATAGGTTTCACTAGAGGCTTCTCTCTTGAAGGCAAATAATACGGTGGGTGAACAAAGTACTGTCGAGCAATTGATAGAAAAGCGCAAAGTTATGACGATATCCAAGGCAATGATTATGCATATAGGCATCACGTCCGTATCAAGTAGACCGAAACGATTCTGCATCTACTACTATTGCTCCACACATCGACCGACTCCTGCCTGCATCTAGAGTATTAAGTTCAAGAGAACAGAGTAATGCTTTAAGTAAGATGACACGATGTAGAGGGATAAACTCAAGCAATATGATGAAAACCCCATCTTCTTATCCTTGATGGCAACAATACGAATACGTGCCTCGCTACCCCTACTATGTCACTAGGTGAGGACACCGCAAGATTGAACCCGAAACTAAGCACCTCTCCCATTGCAAGAAATACCAATCTAGTTGGCCAAACCAAACCGATAATTCGAAGAGAAATACAAAGATATCAAATCATGCATATAAGAATTCAGAGGAGATTCAAATAATATTCATAGATAATCTGATCATAAATCCACAATTCATTGGATCTCGACATACACACCGCAAAAGAATATTACATCGGATAGAACTCCAAGAACATCGAGGAGAACATGGTATTGAAGAACATAGAGAGAAGAAGACATCTAGCTACTAGCTATGGACCCGTAGGTCTGAGGTAAACTACTCACGCTTCATCGGAAGGGCAATAGGGTTGATGTAGATGCCCTCCGTGATCGAGTCCCCCTCCGGCAGATCACCGAAAAAGGCCCCAAGATGGGATCTGACGGGAACAGAAGGTTGCGGCGGCGGAAAGGTATTTTCGTGGATGCTTCTGAGGGTTTGGGAATATTTAGGAATTTATAGGCCGAAGAATAGGGTTAGAGGAGCTCGGAGGGACCCACAAGGCAGGGGGTGCGCCCTGCACCCTTGCCGTTGCCTCGGGACTCTTCTGACTTGGTTCTCAAGTCCTACGTGTGTCTTCTGGTTCAAGAAAAATTATCGTAAAGTTTTATTCCGTTTGGACTCCGTTTGATATTCCTTTTCTGCGAAACTCAAAAACAAGGAAAAACATAAATGGGTACTGGGCTCTGGGTTAATAAGTTATTCCCAAAAATAATATAAAATAGCATATAAATGCATATAAACATCCAAAACATATAATATAATAGCATGGAACAATAAAAAATTATAGATACGTTGGAGACGTATCAAGCATCCCCAAGCTTAATTCTTATGGAAATATGCCCTAGAGGCAATAATAAAATGGTTACTATTGTATTTCCTAAATCATGATAAAGGTTTATTATTCATGCTAGAATTGTATCGATTGGAAACTTAAATACATGTGAATAGATAACCAAATATTGTGTCCCTAGTAAGCCTCTACTAGACTAGCTCATTGATCAAAGATGGTTAAGGTTTCCTAACCATAGACATGTGTTGTCATTTGATAACGGGATCACATCATTAGGAGAATGATGTGATGGACAAGACCCATCCGTTAGCTTAGCATTATGATCGTTCAGTTTTATTGCTATTGCTTTCTTCATGTCAAATACGTATTCCTTTGACTATGAGATTATGCAACTCCCGGATACCGGAGGAATGCCTTGTGTTCTATCAAACGTCACAACGTAACTGGCTGATTATAAAGATGCTCTACAGGTATCTCCGAAGGTGTTTGTTGAGTTGGCATAGATCGAGATTAGAATTTGTTACTCCAAGTATCAGAGAGGTATCTCTAGGCCCTATCGGTAATACACATCATAAACTTGCAAGCAAACGACCAAGGAGTTAGTCACGAGGTGATGTATTACGGAATGAGTAAAGAGACTTGCCGGTAACGAGATTGAACTAGGTATGAAGATACCGATGATCGAATCTCGGGCAAGTAACATACCGATGGACAAAGGGAATTACGTATGTTGTCATAACGGTTCGACCGATAAAGATCTTCGTAGAATATGTAGGAGCCAATATGGGCATCTAGGTTTCACTATTATTTATTGACTGGAGAGGTGTCTCGGTCATGTCTACATAGTTCTCGAACCCGTAGGGTCCATGATACGTCTCCAACGTATCTATAATTTTTGATTGCTCCATGCTATATTATCTACTGTTTTGGACATTATTGAGCTTTATTATTCACTTTTATATTATTTTTGGGACTAACCTATTAACCGGAGGCCCAGCCCAGAATTGTTGTTTTTGCCTATTTCAGAGTTTCGCAGAAAAAGAATATCAAACGGAGTCCAAACGGAATGAAACCTTCGGGAACGTGATTTTTAGGAAGAATATGATCCAGGAGACTTGGACCCTACGTCAAGAAACAAAAGAGGAGGCCACGAGGTAGGGGGGCGCGCCTACCCCCCTGGGCGCGCCCTCCACCCTCGTGGGCCCCCTGTTGCTCCACCGACGTACTCCTTCCTCCTATATATACCTACGTACCCCCAAATGATCAGATACGGAGCCAAAAACCTAATTCCACCGCCGCAACCTTCTGTACCCACGAGATCCCATCTCGGGACCTGTTCCGGAGCTCCGCCGGAGGGGGCATCCATCACGGAGGGTTTCTACAACAACACCATAGCCTCTCCGATGAAGTGTGAGTAGTTTACCTCAGACCTTCGGGTCCATAGTTAGTAGCTAGATGGCTTCTTCTCTCTTTTTGGATCTCAATACAATGTTCTCCCCTCTCTCGCAGAGATCTATTCAATGTAATCTTCTTTTTGCGGTGTGTTTGTTGAGACCGATGAATTGTGGGTTTATGATCAAGTTTATCTATGAACAATATTTGAATCTTCTGAATTGTTTTATGTATGATTGGTTATCTTTGCAAGTCTCTTCGAATTATCAGTTTGGTTTGGCCTACTAGATAGATCTTTCTTGCAATGGGAGAAGTGCTTAGCTTTGGGTTCAATCTTGCAGTGTCCTTTCCCAGTGACAGTAGGGGCAGCAAGGCACGTATTGTATTGTTGCCATCGACGATAACAAGATGGGTTTTTTTATCATATTGCATGAATTTATCCCTCTACATCATGTCATCTTGCTTAAGGCGTTACTCTGTTTTCATGAACTTAATACTCTAGATGCATGCTGGATGCGGTCGATGAGTGGAGTAATAGTAGTAGATGCAGGCAGGAGTCGGTCTACTTGTCTCGGACGTGATGCCTATATACATGATCATACCTAGATATTCTCATAACTGTGCTCAATTCTGTCAGTTGCTCAACAGTAATTTGTTCACCCACTGTAAAATACTTATGCTCTTGAGAGAAGCCACTAGTGAAACCTATGGCCCCCGGGTCTATCTTCATCATATTAATCATCCAACACTTAGTTATTTCTTTTGCTTTTTACTTTGCTTTTACTTTTCTTTGCATCTTATCACAAAAATACCAAAAATATTATCCTATCATATCTATCAGATCTCACTCTCGTAAGTGACCGTGAAGGGATTGACAACCCCTTATCGCGTTGGTTGCGAGGATTTATTTGTTCTGTGTAGGTGCGAGGGACTCGCGGATAGCCTCCTACTGGATTGATACCTTGGTTCTCAAAAACTGAGGGAAATACTTACGCTACTTTGCTGCATCAGCCTTTCCTCTTCAAGGGAAAACCAACGCAGTGCTCAAGAGGTAGCTGTCCACACGCTTAACACTCGTTGACGATATAGTATTATATGAGTTATGTGATTTGGTGACCGAATGTTGTTCGGAGTCCCGGATGAGATCACGGACATGACGAGGAGTCTCGAAATGGTCGAGAGGTAAATATTTATATATAGGACGATGGTATTCAGACACCGGAAGTGTTCCGGAGGGTACCGGGTACATATCGGATCACCGAAAGGGGTTCCGGGCACCCCCGACAAAAGATATGGGCCTTATGGGCCAAGAGGGGAAACGCACCAGCCACAAGGGGCTGGTGCGCCCCCCATATGGGGCGGCCAAGGTGGAGAAGTAAAGGTGAAGGAGGAAAGGAAAGAAAGGGAATAGGATTCCCCCTTCCTTACCCCTTCCCCCTCTTTCCTCGCCCCTTCGATATATATGGCAGGACGGGCGCGCGGCTTGGGAGGAGCCCAAGTAGGATTTGGTCCTACTTGGGGCACCCCCTGGCCTCTCCCCTCCCCCTCCCACCTATATATATGTGGGGGGCACCCTAGCACACCCCAGACAATTGTTTAGCCGTGTGCGGCGCCCCCCTCCACCGTTTACTCCCCCGGAAATATTTTCGTAGTGCTTAGGCGAAGCCCTGCGAGGATCACTTCGCCATCACCATCACCACGCCGTCCTGCTAACAGAACTCACCTACTACCTTGACGTCTTGCTTGATCAAGAAGGCGAGGGACGTCACCGAGCTGAACGTGTCCACAACTCGGAGGTGCCGTGCGTTCGGTACTTGATCGGTTGAAGCGCGAAGAAGTTCGACTACATCAACCGCGTTGAGAAACGCTTCCGCTTACGGTCTACGAGGGTATGTAGACACACTCTCCCCCTCGTTTCTATGCATCTCCATAGATAGATCATTGCGTGTGCATATAATTCTTTTTGTTTTCCATGCTACGCACTACAAAAAAACACATCCGTGACATTTTGGGCCGAACGAAAAAAAATTATGTCATGCTTATGACACTTCTATGACGATAATTGTGACAAAACCCAGTGTCATCATAGATGTGGTGGGCTCCTACTTCTGTGACAAAAAATCATAACAGAAAATGGGCTTTTCGTCCTGGGCGGGGCGGAGACACAGCTGCATGACATTCTTTGGGTCGTCCATGATGGACAAAACGTGGTAGAAGCGAGGGCGAGGAAAATATCGGGGAGTTCCCGGTTACGGTGGGTGGTCAGGGGCCGAGCGATGCGCGTTTCTCTCGTACACGTACGCGCGTGGGTGCGAGGCGTTGGGCTCTAACTGAACCCGAGCAATTGCACTGCAGGCTACACATTATTGAACCCGAGCGATCGATCGATCTGGCTGTTAACTGAACCCGATCGAGCGATTCCTTCACTACTGCTGCTAACTGAAGCTGATCGAACCTGCTGACTCCTTCCCTTGATGAACAGTGAGCATTGTTGGGGGGGGGGTTGGATGAACAGTTCCCGGTGGGGGGTTGGATGAATAGGACCCCGTGGTAGTAGAGGCCGTTGCCGCTGGATGAACAGGACCCCGATCGAGCCGGTTGGGGGTGGATGAACAGGACCCCGTGGAGGGCTGGTTGAACAGTAGCTGGTGGAGGGCTGGATGAACAGTGGCCTGTGGAGGGGTGGTTGAACACGACCCCGTGGAGAGGGCTGGTTGAACAGGAGCCGGTGGAGGCTGGATGAACAGAAGCCCGTGGATGAACAGTCACAGGTGGAGGCTAGAGGAGGTCGACAGTGGATGAATAGTAGCCCGTGGAGGCTGTCGATGGTGGAGATGAACAGTAGCCCGTGGAGTCCCGTTTTGCGGTACGCCACACCCCTCCCGATGAACAGGACCCCCGTTTCGACCGTAGCGCTCCAGCACAAGTACGTTTTCTTCGTTTTGCGGTACGCCACACCCCCCCCCCTATCAAAAGGACCCCCGTTTCCACAATAGGAGGTATGTTTCCTCTGTTTTTCGGCACGCCAGACCCCACAGCGCTCCAACACAAGTCTGTTTCCTCTGTTTTGTGGTACGCCACACCCGTCCAGATCAGCAGGACCCCGTTTCAACCGTAGGAGGTCCAAGAGAAGTCTGTTTCCTTTGTTTTGCGGTACGCCAGACCCCTCCTAATGAACAGGATCCCGTTTCGACCGTGGCCAGTCGAACATAAGGCCGTTTCCTCCGTTCCGCGGTACACCAGGCCTCATTTCGATCGGCTGTTCTGTCCAAGCCGGTTGGCTCCCGATGAACATGACGACGCAGTTTGTCCGTTCTGACCCAGCCATGTACACGAGCCCTTGCCGTACGTATGCGCGAGTAGGCGTTCGAGACCTCGCCCGTATGTACGTACGTGGCCATATTTACTTTCTTGCACCCTGACTGTACGTACGTGTACATGCTACGTGCGCGCCTCTACTACGACACGTGCCCTTCCTTACTCGGCTACGGTTCATCGCTGTAGCCTGCAGACAGACCGATCGATCAGTATGTACGTACACGTTCGCGGTCAGAATGACAACTCTACGTACGCTTCGACCAGGTAGGTCCCAACTGTCAGGCACTTCCTTGTGTGCGAAGATGTAGCTGGTGGGTCCCAATAGTCAGGGGGAACAATTTTTTCATGAAATACGGTGGCCCGTCCGGTGGGTCCCTGCTGTCAGGTGGAGGAATCATTGTTTTGCGGGTAATAAGGAGGCACTTCCTTCCTGTGGCCGTGGACCCAGCTGTCAGTCTCTCCACGTATAGTACTCTTCCGATGGAAGTCGTTCCATGACCACATTGACCACGCCGCGCCGAGAGCACCAAGGCGGTGGACGATGGCGAGGCCTAGGAATGGGACGACGCGGAGCCGGGGAAGACACGGTAATGGATGCCCATGCGGAGAGGAGTACGAGGGTTCACTGGTTCGGCTTCGATGTGAGACTGCCATCACCGTAGAATAACAGGGGGTTGTGACGCCCCCGATTCAATCGTACACTAATCATACACGCAAACGTGTACGATCAAAATCAGGGATTCACGGGAAGATATCACAACACAACTCTAAAATAAAATAAGTCATACAAACATCATAATACAAGCCAGGGGCCTCGAGGGCTCGAATACAAGTGCTCGATCATAGACGAGTCAGCGGAAGCAACAATATCTAAGTACAGACATAAGTAAACAAGTTGCCATAAGATGGCTAGCACAAACTGGGATACAGATCGAAAGAGGCGCATGCCTCCTGCCTGGGATCCTCCTAAACTACTCCTGGTCGTCGTCAGCGGCCTGCACGTAGTAGTAGGCACCTCCGGTGCAGTAGGAGTCATCGTTGACGGTGGCGTTTGGCTCCTGGGCTCCAACATCTGGTTGCGACAACCAGGTAGAAGGGAAAGGGGAAAAGAGGGAGAAAAGCAACCGTGAGTACTCATCCAAAGTACTCGCAAGCAAGGAGCTACACTACATATGCATGGGTATATGTGTAAAGAGGCTATATCGGTGGACTGAACTGCAGAATGCCAGAATAAGAGGGGGATAGCTAATCCTGTCGAAGACTACGCTTCAGGCCACCTCCATCTTGCAGCATGTAGAAGAGAGTAGATGGTAAGTTCACCAAGTAGCATCGCATAGCATAATCCTACCCGGTGATCCCCTCCTCGTCGCCCTGTTAGAGAGCGATCACCGGGTTGTATCTGGCACTTGGAAGGGTGTGTTTTATTAAGTATCCAGTTCTAGTTGTCATAAGGTCAAGGCACAACTCCAAGTCGTCCTGTTACCGAAGATCACGGCTATTCGAATGGATAAACTTCCCTGCAGGGGTGCACCACATTTCCCAACACGCTCGATCCCATTTGGCCGGACACACTTTCCTTGGTCAATGCCCGGCCTCGGAAGATCAACACGTCGCAACACTACCTAGGCACAACAGAGAGGTCAGCACGCCGGTCTAAATCCTATGGCGCAGGGGTCTGGGCCCATCGCCCATTGCACACCTGCACGTTGCGAGGGTGGCCGGAAGCAGACCTAGCCTAGCAGGCGTTCCAGTCCAATCCGGCGTGCGCCGCTCAGTCGTTGACGTCACGAAGGCTTCGGCTGATACCACGACGTCGAGTGCCCATATCTTTCCCGCGTAGTTGGTTAGTGTGTATAGGCCAGTGGCCAGACTCAGATCAAATACCAAGATCTCGTTAAGCGTGTTAATTGAAGTATCCGCGAATGCCGACCAGGGCCAGGCCCACCTCTCTCCTAGGTGGTCTCAACCTGCCCTGTCGCTCTTCCACAAAGTAACAGTCGGGGGCCGTCGGGAACCCAGGCCCACCTCTACCGGAATGGAGCCACCTGCCCCTTCAGCCCCCATCTCCGAACAATATCATAAGTAATGTAACAGTATAAAGTATATATCATATGCCCGTGATCATCTCCCGGAGTGATCACGGCCCAGTAGTATAGCATGGTGGACGGACAAGAGTGTAGGGACTTTGATGGAACACTAGCATCCTATACTAAGCATTAGGATAGCAGGTAAAGGTAACAATTGTAGCAACTATGACAGGCTATGCAGCAGAATAGGATTAACCGAAAGCAGTAACATGCTACACTACTCTAATGCAAGCAGTAGAGAGAGAATAGGCGATATCTGGTGATCGGGGGGGGGGCTTGCCTGGTTGCTCTGGCAAGAAGGGGTCGTCAACACCGTAGTCGTACTGGGTAGCAGCGGCGTCGGTCTCGGTGTCTAATGAGAGAAGAGGGGGAAGAAACAATAAATATAATGCAATCATAAGCATGACGATGGAAGACATGACAATGCGCGGTGCTAGGTGCGCCCTAACGCGGTAGAAGGTGGTACCGGCGAAGGGGGAAAACATCTGGGAAAGTATTCCCGGTGTTTCGCGTTTTCGGACAGATGAACCGGAGGGGGAAAGTTGCGTGTTTGCTATGCTAGGGATGTGTGGCGGACAAACGGGCTACGTATCCGGATTCGTCTCGTCGTCCTGAGCAACTTTCATGTACAAAGTATTTTCATCCGATTTATGGATTATTTTATATTAATTTTTAAAGATTTAATTCATTTTCTATAATTTATTTAATTAATTTAAATCAACATTATCCAGAATAGTATGGCATGACGTCGGCATGACGTAGGCGTGACGTCAGCAGTCAACAGTGTGGTTGACTGGAGTCTAACCTGACCTGTGGGTCTAGTGGGACCCACCTGTCATAGACTAAACATGTTAATTAGGTTTTAATTAAGCATGATTGATTATGTTTAATTAAACTAGATTAATTAAGTTAATTAATTAATTAATTGATTGATATTTTATTTATTTAGTTATTTTTATATTTTATTTTTTTGTATAAAAACGTTCCAGGGCGGGCCCCACGTGCCATAGGCACAAGGGCCTATCGGGCGCTCCTTAGCGGGTGTGGGCGCGGGGCTAACCGGGGCTTCGTCCCGGTGGTGCGGGCGCGTGCGCCGGGTGCGTGAGCCCAACGCCGGCGACCGTGGCCGGAGCGGGGCGGCGCGGCGGGGCAGCGGGAGCAGTGGGGCGTGTGCGCGCTGGCGAGCCGGGGCACGGCCAAGCGCGGATGCGGGCGGCGTGGCGAAGCAACGGCGGGGCGGCGGCTGCAGGGACGAGCGGGAGGCGGCGCGTCGGAGGCAGGCGCAGGTGGCTGCGGTGGCCGGCGGCGGTGGCCGCGGACGGTCCCGAGTGGAGGCGCCGAGCGGGGCGAGACTGGGTTGCAGGGGGAGAGGGGTGGACGGCTGAGGCCGCGAGTGGGGGCAAGTGAGGTTGCGGCCGGGCGCGGGTAGCGGGGCAACGCGACCACGGGCGGCCGTGGATGCGCTGACGGAGGCGCGGTCGGGCGTGCAGTCTGGGCGGGAGCGGGCTAAGTGTGGGCGGCCCGCGCGAGGGGGTGAGTGCGCGCACAGATGCAGACGGGAAGGGGGTGACCTTGGACGGGGGGGGGGGGCGCACGGGCGCGGTGGTGGACTCAGAGCCCCGGCGGCTATGGCGACGGTGAGCTAAAGTCACAGTGGGGAAGCAAACTAGAGTGCGTGATTGACGGGGGCGGGAGAGGGGAAGTGCTCAGGTGCTCACAGAGATTCCGATGAGCAGCTCAGCCGGCTCGGGGGAAGTGTGGTGACGACGAATCAACGACGGCTCCCTTCGGTGACCGACGGTGAAGACGAAGATGATGACGGCGATGCAGAGCGCTCTAGTTCGAACCGATGATAGCAGACGACGGAGATGAGCGTGGCGGAGCTGCTAGACATTTCCGCGTGGCTCGGGGAGCACGGTGGCCACAGGATCGAAGATGGCGCAGTGGCGGTTGCTCTCGGGTTTGCCTGGACCGAGGGGAGTCGAGCGAGGGGATGGAATCTGGGGGCGCTAGGGTTCAACGAGGGGGCTCGGGGGTGTCAAGTAGGTGTCGTGGGGGAGGGAGGATGGTCGCCACGGTGACATGCCTCGGCCACAGCCGGGGGATCTCTGCCACGATCCCCCCTGTGAGCAGGAGGAAGGGGGTGGTGGCCAGATGGGCCGGTCTGGCTGGCAGTGGCCAGCTGGGCCATAGCCCAGCAGGGGAGGAGGGTTTCTGGGTTTTGTTTTATTTTCACTTTTCTTTTTTTTCACTTATTTTTTTGTTTGTGTTTTCTTTTATTTACTGGTTAATTTTTTTTTTGTAAATTACAAAAGTTGTACCTAATTTAGTATTAGTAGTTATGCCACTGCCACAAATATTTTGGCACATTAATGAAAGTAGTTTATAATTGTTTATTATTCTAAGAGCATTTTAAATAATAGTTTTACCATTGTTTCACTTACTATAGTGCATTTACATACTTTACAGAAGTGTGGTTTCTTCACCAATATCTAGTATGGATTATTTGCCACAATCCGGACATTTTAGTTTTAATATTTAAAAACTTTAATTGTTTGCTTGATTTTGAATTTGAACCCGAACCGGTTTCGAACTAACGCGACATTAGCAACAGTAATCGGGGTGACGTGGCATCATTAGCAGAGGTTCACTGTAGCTTAAATACCCGGGCGTCACAATTCTCCTCCACTACAAGAAATCTCGTCCTGAGATTTAAGAGGCGTAAGGTGGGGAGGTTCTGGTTACGGAATTCTAACGAGTCTTCTCGGTCTTGGTTGCTCTTCTCGAAGGGGTCGATCCATTACGTTGATGTCTTCATTTCTCTACTTCAGGTCATCATGATGAGGTCGTCATCCTTTCTTCAGGAACTCGATCATACTTACGAAAGAATAAAGGGTGGGTATTCCGGGAGAACAGACCTTTGTAAGGTTGACTATCTGGTCGATAACATCGGGGAAGGTAGCGGAAGTAACTCTCAAATAGAAACTTAAGAAAATATTGAGAGCAAAGTAAGGAGGTATCATGGGAAGTTTCGACTGGGCGGGCAATCGTTCGATGCGTGAAACAGGGCGTGAAAAGGGGGTTCAAAGCAACAGGAATAAGTATTATGTCTGATACCAGAATTGATGATCTCTCGGAAGGTGACTCATGAATTACTTACGAGGCCATGCACGAGGAACAACCTGGGAAGCAGGGGGTACAGGAAAGTCAGGTTTTGATCCTGTGGAACTATGGGTTATGGGCCCACCATGTGGTTAAAAGTAGGAAAAGCGTTGACATCGTGCACGGTCATGATAGCAAGACATGTCAGAGGGTAGCCTATCAGTTATGTTGGCAACAATGTTGATACCAAGGGCGAGGGACGAAGAGAACCATTTTCCTGCTCGTTGAACGAGGCGGGCCATTAGGCAAAGTTCTCGTCCATCGGTGGCTACCGAAATTTCATCAATAGTAGTAACAGGTTCCTACTGACACAGTTGTACACTAAGGTGTTTACATAAGCAGAAGAATATTACTGCTTAGAACTTATAGATCATAGAAACGGTTTAAACAAACCAATGGAAAGGGAAAAATGTCTATCAGATTTAATCAGAACAATGGAAAGAAAAATGTGTTTAAACACATATTTCAGGGGTATATCCTTTCCAAGGACAAACAGAACATGATATCCATGACAGGATACAAAGTAGAAAACCAATTAGGTAAGGGGGGAATCTCATGATATTTGCCATACAACGGTGTTTGGATAATTGATAAAGAAAATTTAGCATGGTGCTTCAAATGTTCTTATTGAAGATCGGAGTACCACATACATGCTTCAAGATAGCATTGACATGGTCTTCAAGCAAAGGTCGGACTTTGGATACACAAAGGATCCATCAGGATAAACTTATTAAACAAGGCATTCAATTTCCTCATGGGAAAATGGTTAACCTTGTTAAAAAGGAAACTATAACACTAGGTCCTTCGGCCAGGTGTGCTAGGAATGACATCACCTTACCGGGTCATAAAAGACCAATGTTATAACTCTTAGAAATATGTTCCAACCATCATATCTGACCGAGATTCAGTTCTGATTGGGGTCAGGATACCTGAAAAGAAAAAGGTGCGACGCAGATTGACAGAAGACATCGTAAGATTCTCAGGAAATGAACTATGGAAGCGAGTTCCAAAACAAGATTTCATCGGTAAACCAAGGAGAGGATGAGGAGGTGCTTGATGAACTCAACGATAATTCATGAAGATTTCCAAAGGATGGATTTCCACAATTAAATATTGAATGAAAATGCACCTGGAAATATGGACCAAGTAGGACGATCAAAGTTAGAATGGTGATTCGATAATGAAACTATCGGCCATTCACTTCAAAACAATAAGGTTGCTAGAGATATCAAATTCCCACAACAGAGTTCACTCAACACGGGGGCCAAGAAAAGAATGGTGATGGCGAGAAGCATCACTGTAACAAGAATTTCTTAAGAGGTGGTGAAATTCTCACGACAGTCTTGACATAAAAGATGGTAATACTTCAAGGTAGAACATAACATAAGTCGGATAACAAGGAACTCAAGGTATAACACAAAACAAGAACAAGTTTTGTGTTGGAGGAAATGCAAGAATGTTGTCGATGTTAATACCAATCATCGAGGAGAAAGGATGGTATTTCCCATCGTGAATTAGATTCACACTTGGAAGAAGGCATATCATTTTTGATGATGATCACGACACATCTGTCGTGAGATTCCATTAAGATGTAATTGATCGGTGATGACATCAAGTCAAATGAATGATTGAGCGAAAGGTTATTGAAACCACTAGTGCAATACAAACTTGAAATCAAAGATTGTTGTTCAAGGCGAAATGGTATGCGGAGGACGATCGCCGTAAGCTTGGCTCGTCGTCAAAAGTTGTGCTCCGGGAATAAGGACCAGGTAGCATAGTTAAAATTTAGCACAATAATGATATAGCCGATCAGGCTTGGGATGACTTGAAGGATTATTAAACTCGTAAGAAAAGAAAATTACTTAGAGTTATTGAATCAGAGTGCAGACTCAATTCACTATTTTGTGTTCTTGGTTGACGACAACCCAGAACCCAGGAAAATTGGAATCGGAACAGTTGATGAAGAACCCATAAGAAGTTATGCAGTTCCATGATATTCTCGAGATACCAGAGTGTAATACTCGACGGAAGATCAAAGTGAAGGTTGGACTGGGGTATTGCTCTGCAGAAGAGAAGTGCTTAAAATTGCACGAGAGATGGTATTTAAAGGAGAACGTGGTCGGATTGCAAAAGGCCAGATCCCAGATATAAGATGACTTATACCAAGGGAATAACTAATTTTAAAAGAAGCTTCGATGAGAAGATCTACATCGTGTCCATGGGCATGAACACGAAGTTCAAGGTCTACTCCTACTTCTCCAATGCATATCCTTTCATTTACTTCTCGTGTTCGATGAAGTTGTAGTGTTGAAATTTTATCTGGCAAAATACCAGAAGAGTATGACTCGTGAAAACTTTCGAGTTCACACATATTAAGGAAGGCATAGGTTCAAGCCATCGGGGCTTCTTAGAACATATACCACGAACTTCAGAAGTAAATAACACAAGCTCAAAAGTAGAGAATGGTTGTCAAAGCAGAGGATACAATTTACCAAAGGCATTATATACACGTGGAAAGGCTCACAAGGTTATTGAATATGAAGGACGATGTCGGATGAAATCCAACAATGGATCGGGCGATCCACAACGAAGCTGATGTGAGTATCGGTACTCAATCAGAGGAAGAAATAATGCAAGGGCGTCAGATTATAGAACATCTAAATAATTCGATGCTTAGATATCAAAGGAATTATGATTTCCAAAATGAAGGATCAGAAGCAGACGCTCTGATCTAGGATGGATAAACTAAATAGACCCGAGGCACAATCGACGACAAATAGTTTGGTCGAGAACCAACTCATGTTCAAAATGACGTCTGAGCCGGAAAGATAATTTAGAAGTCGATTGATGATTGTGTGCATTCGCACACATATTGAATCAATAGGATTAAAATGATAGTGTCAAAAGATACTAATGAAAATTGCTAGTGATATGGGAGCATCCATAATGTAAGCATACAAGTATTTGCAGAGCAATAGTTCGAAGAGGATGCTCAGAAGGTCGGATAGTATTTCAGAGTATCTTATGAAGCATACGAACAACTGGGGATGAACGGGTACTCAATAAGTGCAAGGAATCTTCAATAGGGGTATTCATGTGGTAAAGAACTGCAAGGCAGTAAGCTTAAAGGATTTTCGGAACAACGGAGAGCAATTTAGGGCATCTTGTAATAACAAGAGCAACTGAGAATGAAGGTATGAACGGCAATTGTAGGTAGTTATCCATAAGGGTATATCGGTGGTAGGGGATTGTAAAGTCGGTGGGCACAAGGGTCTCGGGAAAACCTCGGAGAGTATCTTCGGAATCTTCTGGTGCAGCAAGCGATCATCTGGAGTGAGGGGCTCTCCGGGAGAAAGTATTTACGAGAACCTACAGTTAGTCTTTTTAGCAAAATCATTTAACCCGAATAGGAGAGAGTTCAGAGTCCCAGAGTAAAGGTCGAGGAATAAAAGATCCTACTACCTCCCAATGGCGACGTGGGCCCATGGGCCGCACAGCCATGTTAGTAAAAGTTTTGTAAAGTCTAGACTCGACTTCGGCCAAAGAGTGTGGAAGGGGGATTCCTACAGGCAGTCGGCTCTGATACCAACTTGTGACGCCCCCGATTCAATCGTACACTAATCATACACGCAAACGTGTATGATCAAGATCAGGGACTAACGGGAAGATATCACAACACAACTCTAAAATAAAATAAGTCATACAAGCATCATAATACAAGCCAGGGGCCTCGAGGGCTCAAATACAAGTGCTCGATCATAGACGAGTCAGCGGAAGCAACAATATCTAAGTACAGACATAAGTAAACAAGTTGCCATAAGATGGCTAGCACAAACTGGGATACAGATCGAAAGAGGCGCATGCCTCCTGCCTGGGATCCTCCTAAACTACTCCTGGTCGTCGTCAGCGGCCTGCACGTAGTAGTAGGCACGTCCGGTGCAGTAGGAGTCATCGTTGACGGTGGCGTTTGGCTCCTGGGCTCCAGCATCTGGTTGCGACAACCAGGTAGAAGGGAAAGGGGAAAAGAGGGAGAAAAGCAACCGTGAGTACTCATCCAAAGTACTCGCAAGCAAGGAGCTACACTACATATGCATGGGTATATGTGTAAAGAGGCTATATCGGTGGACTGAACTGCAGAATGCCAGAATAAGAGGGGGATAGCTAATCCTGTCGAAGACTACGCTTCAAGCCACCTCCATGTTGCAGCATGTAGAAGAGAGTAGATGGTAAGTTCACCAAGTAGCATCGCATAGCATAATCCTACCCGGCGATCCCCTCCTCGTCGCCCTGTTAGAGAGCGATCACCGGGTTGTATCTGGCACTTGGAAGGGTGTGTTTTATTAAGTATCCAGTTCTAGTTGTCATAAGGTCAAGGTACAACTCCAAGTCGTCCTGTGTCCGAAGATCACGGCTATTCGAATAGATAAACTTCCCTGCAGGGGTGCACCACATTTCCCAACATGCTCGATCCCATTTGGCCGGACACACTTTCCTGGGTCAATGCCCGGCCTCGGAAGATCAACACGTCGCAGCCCTACCTAGGCACAACAGAGAGGTCATCACGCCGGTTTAAATCCTATGGCGCATGGGTCTGGGCCCATCGGCCATTGCACACCTGCATGTTGCGAGGGCGGCCGGAAGCAGACCTAGCCTAGCAGGCGTTCCAGTCAAATCCGGCGCGCGCCGCTCAGTCGCTGACGTCACGAAGGCTTCGGCTGATACCATGACGTCGAGTGCCCATATCTTTCCCGCGTAGTTGGTTAGTGCGTATAGGCCAGTGGCCAGACTCAGATCAAATACCAAGATCTCATTAAGCGTGTTAATTGAAGTATCCACGAACGCCGACCAGGGCCAGGCCCACCTCTCTCCTAGGTGGTCTCAACCTGCCTTGTCGCTCCGCCACAAAGTAACAGTCGAGGGCCGTCGGGAACCCAGGCCCACCTCTACCGGGATGGAGCCACCTGCCCCTTCAGCCCCCATCTCGCTACAATATCATAAGTAATGTAACAGTATAAAGTATATATCATATGCCCGTGATCACCTCCCGAAGTGATCACGACCCAGTAGTATAGCATGGCAGACGGACAAGAGTGTAGGGCCACTGATGGAACACTAGCATCCTATACTAAGCATTAGGATAGTAGGTAAGGGTAACAATTGTAGCAACTATGACAGGCTATGCAGCAGAATAGGATTAACCGAAAGCAGTAACATGCTACACTACTCTAATGCAAGAAGCAGAGAGAGAATAGGCGATATCTGGTGATCAAGGGGGGGGCTTGCCTGGTTGCTCTGGCAAGAAGGGGTCGTCAACACCGTAGTCGTACTGGGTAGCAGCGGCGTCGGTCTCGGTGTCTAACGAGAGAAGAGGGGGAAGAAACAATAAATATAATGCAATCATAAGCATGACGATGGAAGACATGACAATGCGCGGTGCTAGGTGCGCCCTAACGCGGTAGAAGGTGGTACCGGCGAAGGGGAAAAACATCTGGGAAAGTATTCCCGGTGTTTCGCATTTTCGGACAGATGAACCGGAGGGGGAAAGTTGCGTGTTTGCTATGCTAGGGATGTGTGGCGGACAAACGGGCTGCGTATCCGGATTTGTCTCGTCGATCTGAGCAACTTTCATGTACAAAGTATTTTCATCCGACTTATGGATTATTTTATATTAATTTTAAAGATTTAATTCATTTTCTAGAATTTATTTAATTAATTTAAATCAACATTATCCAGAATAGTATGGGATGACGTCAGCATGACGTAGGCGTGATGTCAGCAGTCAACAGTGTGGTTGACTGGAGTCTAACCTCAAGATGGCAACGGGGACGAAACCCATCGGGTTTTGCCTTCCCAAACCCATCCCCACGAGAAAATCGTAAACCCGTCCCCGTCCCCATCACCGTGTGCGAGGCTAGTTTTCTGCCCGTCCCCTAAACCCATCGGGTTTCGGGGAACCCACGGGTAACCCACGATAAAATCAAAATATTTAAACAAACATAGTGGCGACAAAGAATAACATTTCAGCAGCAAAACAAGCACATTTCAGCAGCATAACTTGAGTAAATTTCAACAAAAAACAATAGTAGATGGTTCAACAGCTATGTAACTTCTGAAATAGAACTTATAGTTCACAAATCACTTTAAAGTTGGAATCATCATGGCATCTTTCACATCTCCAAGCCTCCAAACGACCATCTTCAAATCTTCCAATGCCAAATCAAAGTGCCAAGTCCTAGGGAAGATCAAAATTCGCTCAAGCTAAAGTTAAACATGAGAAAAATATGCAGATTAGTATATGAAATTTGCAAGTACCTGTACTTCACCTGCATTCCCTCTTGAATGTCTTGAAGACAACTCCAAAAGCTTTGTCCTTATTCATTGTCAGCATCTATGAGAATCAAATAAGTAGTAATGAACATCTTATGAAACATTACAGCAAGATAATGATAAACTTTATGATGTATGTAAAGAAAGACACACCTTTATATTTGTTTCTTATCCAATCTTGTGAACACATCAAGGCCTCTAAGATTTCGGGGGTAAGATGACTACGGTGGTAAAAAATAATGTAATTTCGCAGGTATTGCCGGGTTTCGGGTTCGGGGACTACCGAAACGGGTGTAAACCCATGAAACGTGTCGGGTTGTATAATGTGCCCAACAACAGCCCCGCGGGGATGAAAAGATGCCCATCCCCGTCCCCTAATAGGGTAAAAACCCACGGGGACACGGGTTTCGGGGCCCCATTGCCATCTTGAGTCTAACCTGACCTGTGGGTCCAGTGGGACCCACCTGTCATAGACTAAACATGTTAATTAGGTTATAATTAAGTAGGATTGATTATGTTTAATTAAACTAGATTAATTAAGTTAATTAATTAATTAATTAATTGATATTTTATTTATTTAGTTATTTTTATATTTTATTTTTTTGTATAAAAACGTTCCAGGGCGGGCCCCACGTGCCATAGGCACAGGGGCCTATCGGGCGCTCCTTAGCGGGTGTGGGCGCGGGGCTAACCGGGGCTTCGCCCCGGTGGTGCTGGCGCGTGAGCGCGCGGCCAGGGAGGACGGGGCCGGCGCGTGGCCCAACGCCGGCGACCGTGGCCGGAGCGGGGCGGCGCGGCGGGGCAGCGGGAGCAGTGGGGCGTGGGCGCGCTGGCAAGCCG
>NC_057814.1:393232405-393248744 GCF_018294505.1 Triticum aestivum | reverse complement strand
CTGAGGCCATGAGTGGGCGCAAGCGAGGTTGCGGCCGGGCGCCGGTAGCGGGGCAACGCGACCACGGGCGGCCGTGGATGCGCTGACGGAGGCGCGGTCGGGCGTGCAGTCTGGGCGGGAGCGGGCAAAGTGTGGGCGGCCCGCGCGAGGGGGTGAGCGCGTGCAAAGATGCAGACGGGAAGGGGGTGACCTTGGACAGGGGGGGGGGCGCACGGGTGCGGTGGCGGACTCAGAGCCCCGGCGGCTATGGCGACGGTGAGCTACAGTCACAGTGGGGAAGCAAACTAGAGTGCGTGATTGACAGGGGCGGGAGAGGGGAAGTGCTCAGGTGCTCACAGAGATTCCGATGAGCAACTCAGCCGGCTCGGGGGAGGTGTGGTGACAACGAATCGAAGACGGCTCCCTTCGGTGACCGATGGTGAAGACGAAGACGATGACGGCGATGTATTGCGCTCCAGTTCGAACCGATGATAGTAGACGACGGAGATGAGCGTGGCGGAGCTGCTAGACGTTTCCGCGTGGCTCGGGGAGCACGGCGGCCACATGATCGAAGATGGCGTGGCGGCGGTTGCTCTCGGGTTTGCCTGGACCGAGGGGAGTCGAGCGAGGGGATGGAATCTGGGGGCGCTAGGGTTTGAGGGGGCTCGGGGGTGTCAAGTAGGCGTCGTGGGGGAGGGAGGATGGTTGCCACGGCGACATGCCTCGGCCACAGCCAGGGGATCTCTGCCACGATCCCCCCTGTGAACAGGAGGAAGGGGGTCGTGGCCAGATGGGCCGGTCTGGCTGGCAGTGGCCAGCTGGGCCACAGCCCAGCAGGGGAGGAGGGTTTCTGGGTTTTGTTTTATTTTCACTTTTCTTTTTTTCACTTATTTTTTGTTTGTGTTTTCTTTTATTTACCGGTTAAATTTTGTTTTGTAAATTACAAAAGTTGTACCTAATTTAGTATTAGTAGTTATGCCACTGCCACAAATATTTTGGCACATTAATGAAAGTAGTTTATAATTGTTTATTATTCTAAGAGCTTTTTAAATAATAGTTTTGCCGTTGTTTCACTTACTATAGTGCATTTACATACTTTACAGAAGTGTGGTTTCTTCACCAATATCTAGTATGGATTATTTGCCACAATCCGGACATTTTAGTTTTAATATTTAAAAACTTTAATTGTTTGCTTGATTTTGAATTTGAACCCGAACCGGTTTCGAACTAACGCGACATTAGCAACAGTAATCGGGGTGACGTGGCATCAGTAGCAGAGGTTCACTGTAGCGTAAATACCCGGGCGTCACAGGGGTGTGGGTGAGTAGAGGGATGGCCTGGCCAGCGGTGGGAGTAGTAGGGGGCGGTGAGGCCTCCGCGGTGCTGGTTTGGGCGGCTGGAGTAAGAAGACCAGAGGTTGAAGAAGCACTACGGCCATTGGATGGACATCGTACGGTCACTGGAGCTACAATCGTTCATATTGACTAAGTTGACAAAGCTCTCCGTCCCCGTCAACTTAGTAGGCCCACAAGTCAACCTCCCACTATGGTGGGTCCTAGCTAGCAGGGGGAGTATTCATTTTTTTGTGCGTAATAAGGAGGCACTTCCTTGCGTGCGAAGATATAGCTGGTGGGTCCGAGCTGTCAGCGGGGGGAACTTTTTTTCGCGAAATACAGAGGCCCTTCCGGTGGGTCCCAGGTGTTAGGTGGAGGAATCATTATTTTGCGTGTAATAAGGAGGCATTTCCTTGTGTGCGGCCATGGACCCAGCTGGCATCCTCTCCACGTACAGTCCACTTCCGATGGATGTCATTCGTTGACCATGTTGACCACGCCGCACCGAGAGCACCAGGGCGGTCGACGACGGCGAGGCCTAGGAAGGGAACGACACGGAGCCGGGGAAGACTCGGCAGTGGTTGCCCACGCGGTGGGGAGTTTGAGGGTTTACTGGTTCGGCTGCCGTCACCAGAAAATAACAGCAGGTGTGGGTGAGTAGAGGAATGGCCTGGCCAGCGATGGAGTAGGGTGGGGCGTTGCGGCCTATGCGGCAGCACAGCCGGCCACAGGAGGTGGGAGCAGGCAGTCCCACCAGCACTGGTTTGGTTTGGTCACTGCTGCTAGAATCGTTTGTGGACTAAATTGACAAAGCCTTTCGTACACGTCAACCTAGTAGACCCACAAGTCAGCCTCCAAATATGTCCCAAACAGCATACAACCTGAAATTTCTAGCCAGATTCAAATTAATTTAAAACTAAACATACCTTAATTTAAATCCAATGAAATTTTACCCACACAAAAACAATGAAATTTAAAATATTAAAATCTGAAAGAAAAAAGTATTTTGGAACTAATTGTGTGTTTGCTGTATTTTTTCATTTTACGGCCCATTTATTATTACTTATAACCCATTTCTTATTACTTATAGCCCATTTTCTGGGCAAGCCCGAATGCATCCCTCCTCGTCCTGAAAGATTTCTGGCACAGCAGGGCGTAGAAAAGCAAGTAGGCCTATGTTGGTTATTCTGCAAAAAACAAAATAGCTGGGCTAGCCATTTTCAGATAGGAAAAAGCAAACTGGGCTGGTCATGTGGTAAACATATGAAATAAAAGCCTGGGCTAGACGGGCCACAGCTCCCGCACAACCCAGTTGATACCCTTCTCCGTCCCGAAACAAAATTACTGCGCGCGCTGCTGGGTCCCTACTGTCATCCTCACCGTGTACAGTCATCTCCTTATTCCTCTCGATTGTTGACCATGCTAACAACACCGGAGGGCGGCGCCGCGGCAAGCGAACCAAGGCGGAGGACGACGGTGAGGCCTCGGACGGGAACGAATAGGAGCCGGGGAAGATGCATAGAGTTTTAGGTGTGGCCATGATGCGTGCGCGGCAGCACAGCCAGCCGTGGGAGGCAGGAGCAGGCGGTCCCGCTGGCGCTGGTTTGGCTTTGGCGGCTGGAGAGACTGAAGAAACACGACAAACGTTGAATCTCAATCCAATGGTCAAGGTTGGCACAATCATTTGTTGACTAAGCCGACACCAGGTAGCATACTTTTTTATATATAGGAAGAAAAGAAAATATGGGCTCGTTCCCCTAATAACATTCCCGAAACTGCGACCGTTCGATCTTGCTTCGCAACTAAAACTGCGAGGAAAATGCGTTTGTCTGCCGTCCTCCTCCCAAGGAACGTTCGCCACATAAGTGACTAGCACCCTTGGTTTTCAACCGAGAGGTCTTGGGTTCGAGTCCCAGGAACTCTCAATTTTGTCCTCCTTCCTTCCTTGCAAAAAAAAAGAAATAAAATCAAAGACTTGAGAAGGCGTACAGAACAAGCTAGTGTACCAGTAAAGAGACGTTGCTGAGTTTTAGAAAAATAAGAGATGTGCTACTATAGCTGGTTCGAATCCAAACCTAGACGATGACTATATATGGTGCTATGCTACTCTACAAGTAATAAACTAACCTATCCAACGTTCACTTCTCCTCTTCTCTACTTACTCTGCCTTAGCATCAGAAGCTCTGGCCACAGCAACCATGTCCGCTGGCTGCTCGTCCACCTGCTCTTCAGCAGGTAACAACGAGATATGTGCGCCAAGTCGCCACCCGTACCATCGCCTGTGGGTCTCATCACACCCCTGCCGGCACACGCACCGCAGCCGGTTTCTCATTGCAACTCGCTGCCGTTGGTGTGGTGCCACTGCTGCAAATCACGCAGAGTCATCCATCGCGTCTCAACCACAATCCTCAACCCTGGCCAAGTCTTCTAAAAATGCCCGAGTCATGGGGTAATAGTTTGGTTGATGATCTTCCAATTTGATTCGTGCAGAAAAGGGAAGATTCGTGTGATTTGTATTTCAGGGAAGTTGCTGATGTGGGGGAATGCAACTACGCTGATTATTTGGTTAGCCAAGGAATCCCAATACCAGCAGGTTGGGGTGTTGGACAAGTAACTGAAGGAACAACAGAAGAGGAAGATGCAGAGTAGAAGGTTAAAGATGTAGTTCCTCTGATCATGGCCAAGCAACAACTGCTGAACGACCTTGACATCAATGAGGAGATGAAAGAGCTTGTGAAGATAATGGGCAAAATCGATGTGCTCTGTAGGATGATTGTCTCTTTATTTGCAGTGTATGTAGCACTCGTGATGTATTTGGTGGCTATAACATGAGCACTTTGATGAAACTAGTAATGAATGAAACCTGTTTAGCAGGCTGGGCGTAGTGTTGTGAACATCTAATGATTTCTATTAACGGAAATCGGGGGGTATTCCCTTTTGCTCATAAATAAATAAATAGCAGAGGCCCTTTTGGTAATAAATAAATAAATTAGTAGAGGCCCTGTCGGGTCAGCTTTGTTCCCATTCGAAGATGTCGAGCAAATTGCAGTCCAATAGCAAACTATGTCATCAAATTCAAGTTTCACAACCAAATATGAGTACAACTAAACAACAATGTCATCATGTTTTAGTCGTCATACAATCACCAAACACAAATCAACATACATAACAAGCGATGTTCTCACAGCAAAATACTAAACAACACATTCATCAGGTTTCAGTTGTCATGGCAAACACAATTTCACATAGTAGATAAAAAAAGTCTTCTAACAGGAAAATATGACAAAAGCAATCTAATCATCATCCACAGCAGCAGCGTCAACATCTTCGCCACGTGTATCAGTCTGAATTGTAATTCCCCATAGTGTCATCTTCTTCTTCATCCTCAGTGTCCTCGAACGTTGGCTTCTTCTTGATCAACTCTTGTATGTCCACAGCACGACAGGCAATCTTTTCGCCAGCGTCATTGACGTGATGGTTCTCAAAGATATTAGGAACATCTGTGGAATCTTGTACATCAGGAGCAGTGTAAGCATCATCTTCTTGTGCAACTTCATTAAACGAATTCCTCTGCACAAACCTTTGCAATACTCTCCAGTCATCGCTACATGCAAATGTGTCTTCCAAGAAAAATATCTGTGTTGCTTGATTTGCCAAAATAAAAGGCTCGTTGGTCTGGTACGCCGCCTTGACATTGATGGATTTGAAATAATCATCAGCTCTGGGTTTTGCGATCCTAGAAAACAAGTTATACCAACGACAGCACAACAGAACCACACACCGATCATCCTCGAAACTGGAGATATACTGCAACAGAACAATGTCTTTTATGTTAGCGTACATCTCAGTTGTCTCTCTACCATACGTATCCGTGCTCATGATGGCACTGTTTTGTGTCTTCCTGCCTTCGTCGCGTGCAAGGGTGTTGTAGCGCACATCTCCAACAAAGCAAGATTCATAATGTCTTACCCGAGTATCAGGACCCATTGCTAGTGCATAAAGGGCATCATCAAGTGCCTGCCCATCCTCCTGCATCTTCTTAACCTATGGTTAGAAAATAGACAAGCTGATCATCTTATGTACTCAATATATTAAAAAAACTGACAGTGCAATTCAAAAGCTTACATGGCTCTTGAACCATTTCGCAAATCCTTCCATAACCAGTTTGTCAATCTTTCTTGGATTTTGCGGCAGTAACTCCTTTTGTAGATGCTGCACAACATAGTGATCGCGTCAAACATCTAAATATATAAGAATGTGCTGCAAGTTTAGTAGATTACGACGTATAAGCTGCAGTACTTAGTACTTACTTGATATAAGGTAGTATCTCAGGACAGTTATTCAACACATACCAAACCATTTTGTCCAAATCTTTAGGTTTGTCCTCTTGTCGACTCTTCCCTGTAACTCGAACAAAATAATCGAAAACATTCAGCCCGGGATTGTCTTCACCCACCTCTTTGCTAAGCTGATCAGCTGTTGCTACCTCTTGAGCATGCGTTGGTTTTCCCTTGAAGAGGAAAGGGTGATGCAGCAAAGTAGCGTAAGTATTTCCCTCAGTTTTGAGAACCAAGGTATCAATCCAGTAGGAGACAATGCACAAGTCACCCAGTACCTGCACAAACAATCAAGAACCTTGCAACCAACGCGATAAAGGGGTTGTCAATCCCTTCACGGTCACTCACAAAAGTGAGATCTAATAAAGATAGTAAAGTAAATATTTTTGGTATTTTTGTTGTATAGATTGGAAAGTAAAGATTGCAAAATAGTAAACGAGATGCGATGTAAATAAAAGAGATGCAATATAATAAGAAAGAGACCCAGGGCCATAGGTTTCACTAGTGGTTTTTCTCAAGATAGCATGTATTATGGTGGGTAAACAAATTACTGCCGAGCAATTGATAGAAAAGCGCATAGTTATGAAGATATCTAAGGCAATGATCATGAATATAGGTATCACGTCCGTGTCAAGTAGACCGAAACGATTCTGCATCTACTACTATTACTCCACACATCGACCGCTATCTAGCATGCATCTAGAGTATTAAGTTCATAAGAACAGAGTAACGCATTAAGCAAGATGACATGATGTAGAAGGATAAAATCAAGCAATATGATATAGACCCCATCTTTTTATCCTCGATGGCAACAATACAATATGTGCCTTGCTGCCCCTACTATCACTGGGAAAGGACACCACAAGATTAAACCCAAAGCTAAGCACTTCTCCCATTGCAAGAAAGATCAATCTAGTAGGCCAAACTAAACCGATAATTCGAAGGGACTTGCAAAGATATCAAATCATGCATATAAGAATTCAGAGAAGAACCAAATAATATTCATAGATAATCTTGTTCATAAATCCACAATTCATCGGATCTCGGCAAACACACTGCAAAAGAGTATTATGATACGTCTCCAACGTATCTATAATTTTTGATGTATTCATGCCATGTTTATAATATTTTTACATGATTTTGGTATGATTGGTTAGAACTAACCCGGACTGACGCTGTTTTCAGCAGAACTACCGTGGTGTTGTTTTTGTGCAGAAATAAAAGTACTCGGAATGCGCGGAAAATCAACGGACATTTTTTCTAGAAAATATAAAAAATATTGGAACGAAGAGTTACTGGACGGGAGTCCCGTGGGCCCCACGAGGGTGGAGGGCACGCCCACCCCCCTGGGGTGTGCCTCCTGCCTCATGGACTCCCTATGGGGCCCCTTGACTTGCTCTCGATGCCAACCTCTCCTATAAATACAGAAACCCCCAGAACATAACCTAGATCGGGAGTTCCGCCGCCGCAAGCCTCTGTAGCCACCAAAAACCAATCGGGACCCTGTTCCGGCACCCTGCTAGAGGGGGGATCCCTCACGAGCGGCCATCTTCATCATCCCGGGTCTCTCCATGACGAGGATGGAGTAGTTCACCCTCGGGGCTGAGGGTATGTACCAGTAGCTATGTGTTTGATCTCTCTGTCTCGTGTTCTTGATTTGGCACGCTCTTGATGTACCGCGAGCTTTGCTATTATAGTTGGATCTTATGATGTCTCTCCCCCTCTACTCTCTTGTAATGGATTGAGTTTTCCCTTCGAAGTTATCTTATCGGATTGAGTCTTGAAGGATTTGAGAACACTTGATGTATGTCTTGCATGTGCTTATCTATGGTGACAATGGGATATTCACGTGATCTACTAATGTACGTTTTGGTGATCAACTTGCGGGTTCAGTGACCTTGTGCACTTATGCATAGGGGTTGGCACACGTTTTCGCCTTGACTCTCCGATAGAAACTTTGGGGCACTCTTTGAATTTCTTTCTGTTGGTTGAATAGATGAATCTGAGATTGTGTGATGCATATCGTATAATCATACCCGCGGATACTTGAGGTGACATTGGAGTATCTAGCTGACATTAGGGTTTTGGTTGATTTGTGTCTTAAGGTGTTATTCTAGTACGAACTCTATGATAGATCGAACGGAAAGAATAGCTTCGTGTTATTTTACTACGGACTCTTGAATAGATCGATCAGAAAAATAACTTTGAGGTGGTTTCGTACCCTACAATAATATCTTCGTTTGTTCTCCGCTATTAGCGAATTTGCAGTGACTCTTTATTGCATGTTGAGTGATTGTTATATGATCTAAGTATGCTATTATTGTTGAGAGAACTTGCACTAGTGAAAGTATGAACCTTAGGCCTTGTTTCCTAGCATTGCAATACCGTTTACGCTCACTTTTATCGCTTGTTACCTTGCTGTTTTTATAATTTCAGATTACAAAAACCTATATCTACCATCCATATTGCACTTGTATCACCATCTCTTCGCCGAACTAGTGCACCTATACAATTTACCATTGTATTGGGTGTGTTGGGGACACAAGAGACTCTTTGTTATTTGGTTGCAGGGTTATTTTAGAGAGACCAGCTTCATCCTACGCCTCCCACAGATTGATAAACCTTAGGTCGTCCACTTGAGGGAAATTTGCTACTGTCCTACAAACCTCTGCACTTGGAGGCCCAACAACATCTACAAGAAGAAGGTTGCATCATAGACATCAAGCAGTTTCTGGCGCCGTTGCCGGGGAGGTGAGTGCTTGAAGGTATATCTTTAGATCTTGCAATCGAATCTTTTAGTTTCTTGTTTTATCACTAGTTTAGTTTATAAAAGAAAACTACAAAATAAATGGAATTGAGGGTGCCTCATATGCTTCATCTTTTTAATGTCTTTCATGAAAATAAGGATTCCGATAATTGTGCCAAAGTGTTAGAAGAAGAAATCTATAAAATGTTTGGCACTAAATATTTGAATGATGAGCATGATTGCAATATTGTTAGTGCGGACTCTTTGAATATCCATAGTACTAATGATGATTGCACTAGTCATGATGAAAATGTCTCTTATGATTATGTCAATTTTTGTGGAGTGCATAGAGTTTGCAAGTACACACCAAATAGGGAAGATAGATTTTGCAAGAGGCATAAGTATTTAGAAACTAAATGGTTGCAAGAGAGGCTAGATGCTTGTGCTGAAAATTTAAAATTTCTTTGCCATCCTTGTGAACTTTGCAATGAACGTGATCATATAAATCTCCAATGCAAATTGTTTCATGATCGAATCGTGTCCAAAAATTGTGATGACTTGATTTCCCTTGCACATCATAATGAACTTAGTTTGCTTGTGGGTTATGAAGAAATCAAACGTATAACTAAGGATCTTCCAGAATTTGTCCTTGATAAAGTTCTTGATTTTGATCTAGAGGAAATTTATATGTATTGTGCGGTGAATTGCATTGAAAATCCTTATATTGCCAATTACATAAAGACAAGAAAACAAATAGAATATGAAGAGAATACTAATGAAAGGGAAGAGATTTCCCAATATCCTCCTATTCTTTCTTATGATGAATCAGGTAACGAGGAGGAGCTTTCTATTCAACCAATCTCATTAATAAGGAGCTCCAAAAAGAGTATTAAGCCCACACATTATGCGAAGAAGAAAAATAAAAGACGTAGAAGCAAAGGTAAAAGGGTATCCCTCCCAAATGATGTTGCTCCTATTACTCATTGTGATGATGATAATTGCTATACTATTGGTGCTATCCATACTATTAATGATGCGAGTGATTATGCTTATGATATGAAAAGGCCCAAGCTTGGGCATGCTATGTTTGATGAGAATGACATGTTTGAGAATATATTTGTTGCAATTAATGTTTGTCCCAAGCTTGGGGATGCTATGTTTAATGAAGATGATATTTTTAGCCTCCCAAGTTTTGATGAGCAAATTTATTATGATAATAGCATGCCTCCTATTTATGATGATTATTGTGATGACACTTATGCTATAAAAAGTAGTGATAATTATATTTATAAAACTTGTCATGATTATGATTACCCTTTTTCTGAACATTACTCTTTTAATGTGGAAACAATTTATAGTATTCGAGTCTCTTATGATACTCCCACTATTCCGAATGAGAAGAATTTTGCTTATGTGGAGAGTAATAAAATTTCTATGCTTGTAGATCATGAAAATAATGCTTTAGGTGATGGTTATATTGTTGAAATTATTCATGATGCTACTGAAAATTATTATGAGGGAGGAATATATGCTTGTAGGAATTGCAATAATATCAAGTTTTCTCTCTATGTGCTTAAAATCTTGAAGTTATGGTTGTTTTGCTTTCCTATGCTAGTTGATTCTTGTTCACATAAATTGTTTGCTCACAAAATCCCTATGCATAGGAAGTGGGTTAGAATTCAATGTCCTAATCATATTCTTCATGATTCTCTCTTTATGTTTCAATTCTTATCTTTTATGTGAGCATCATTGAAATCATCATGCCTAGCTAGGGGCGTTAAACGTTAGCGCTTGTTGGGAGACAACCCAATTTTATTTTTGTTCTTTGCCTTTTGCTCCTGTTTAGTAATAAATAATCTATCTATCCTCTGCTTAGATGTGGTTTTATGTTTTAATTAGTGTTTGTGCCAAGTAGAACCAATAGGATCTTCTTGGGTGATAGTTGTTTGACCTTGCTGAAAAAGGCAGAAACATTGTGCTCACGGAAATAATTGTTAAAATTCACCAGAACGTGATAAAATGCTAATTCTTTTTGCACAAGATCAATATACAAATTATCCAGGTTGTCCTAGTTTTTAAGAATTTTTGGAGTTCCAGAAGTATTCGAACAAATCAGATTGCTACAGACTATTCTGTTTTTGACAGATTCTCTTTTCTATGTGTTGTTTGCTTATTTTGATGAATCTATGAGTAGTATTGGAGGGTATGAACCATAGAGAAGTTGGAATACAGTAGATATTACACCAATATGAATTTAGAATGAGTTCACAACAGCACCAAAAGTGGTGATTTATTTTCTTATACTAACGGAACTTACGAGTTTTCTATTGAGTTTTGTGTTGTGAAGTTTTCAAGTTTTGTGTAAAGATTCGATGGACTATGGAATAAGGAGTGGCAAGAGCCTAAGCTTGGGGATTCACAAGGCACCCCAACGTAATATTCAAGGACAACCAAGAGCCTAAGCCTGGGGATGCCCCGGATGGCATCCCCTCTTTCGTCTTCGTTAATCGGTAACTTTACTTGGAGCTATATTTTTATTCACCACATGATATGTGTTTTGCTTGGAGCGTCATTTTATTTTAGTTTGTTTTGCTAGCTGTTTGAATAAAATCCCAAGATCTTAAATTCTTAAATGTTAGAGAGTCTTCACATAGTAGCATAATTATTCAACTACTCATTGATCTTCACTTATACCTTTTGGAGTAGTTTGTCGTTTGCTCTAGTGCTTCACTTATATCTTTTAGAGCACGACGGTAGTTTTATTTTGAAGAAATAGATGAACTCTCATGCTTCACTTATATTATTTTGAGAGTCTTTAGACAGCATGGTAATTTGCTTAGGTTATGAGTTTAGTCCTAATATGATAGGCATCCAAGAGGGATATAATAAAAACTTCCATATAAAGTGCATTGAATACTATGAGAAGTTTGATTCTTTATGATTGTTTTGAGATATGAAGATGGTGATATTAGAGTCATGCTAGTTGAGTAGTTTTGAATTTGAGAGATACTTGTGTTAAAGTTTGTGATTCCCGTAGCATGCACGTATGGTGAACCGTTATGTGATGAAGTCGGAGCATGATTTATTTATTGATTGTCCTCCTTATGAGTGGCGGTCGGGGACGAGCGATGGTCTTTTCCTACCAATCTATTCCCCTAGGAGCATGCGCATAGTACTTTGTTTCGATAACTAATAGATTTTTGCAATAAGTATGTGAGTTCTTTATGACTAATGTTGAGTCCATGGATTGTATGCACTCTCACCCTTCCACCATTGCTAGCCTCTCTTGTGCCGCGCAACTTTCGCTGGTACCATACACCCACCATTACCTTCCTCAAAACAGCCACCATACCTACCTATTATGGCATTTCCATAGCCATTCCGAGAAATATTGCCATGCAACTTTCCACCGTTCTATTTATTATGACACGCTTCATCATTGTCATATTGCTTTGCATGATCATGTAGTTGACATCGTATTTGTGGCAAAGCCACTGTTCATGATTTTCATACATGTCACTCTTGATTCATTGCACATCCCGGTACACCGCCGGAGGCATTCACATAGAGTCATATTCTATTCTAAGTGTTGAGTTGTAATTCTTGAGTTGTAAGTAAATAAAAGTGTGATGATCATAATTATTAGAGCATTGTCCCAGTGAGGAAAGGATGATGGAGACTATGATTCCCCCACAAGTCGGGATGAGACTCCGAACGAAAAAAAGAGAGGCCAAAGAAGCCCAAATAAAAAAAGAGAAAAAAAGAGGCCATAAAAAATAAAGAAAAAAGGCCCAAACAAAAAAATGAGAGAAAAAGAGAGAAGGGACAATGTTACTATCCTTTTACCACACTTGTGCTTCAAAGTAGCACCGTGATCTTCATGATAGAGAGTCTCCTATGTTGTCACTTTCATATACTAGTGGGAATTATTCACTATAGAACTTGGCTTGTATATTCCAATGATGGGCTTCCTCAAAATGCCCTAGGTATTCGTGAGCAAGCAAGTTGGATGCACACCCACTTAGTTTCTCTTGTTGAGCTTTCATACACTTATAGCTCTAGTGCATCCGTTGCATGGCAATCCCTACTCACTCACATTGATATCTATTGATGGGCATCTCCATAGCCCGTTGATACGCCTAGTTGATGTGAGACTATCTTCTCCTTTTTGTCTTCTCCACAACCACCATTCTATTCCACCTATAGTGCTATGTCCATGGCTCATGCTCATGTATTGCGTGAAGGTTGAAAAAGTTTGAGAACATCAAAAGTATGAAACAATTGCCTAGCTTGTCGTCGGGGTTGTGCATGATTTAAATATTTTGTGTGATGAAGATAGAGCATAGCCAGACTATATGATTTTGTAGGGATAGCTTGCTTTGGCCATGTTATTTTGAGAAGACATGATTGCTTTGTTAGTATGCTTGAAGTATTATTGTTTTCATGTCAATATTAAACTTTTGTCTTGACTCTTATGGATCTGAATATTCTTGACACAATAAAGAAGATTACATTGATAAATATGTTAGGTAGCATTCCACATCAAAAATTCTGTTTTGATCATTTACCTACTCGAGGACGAGCAGGAATTAAGCTTGGGGATGCTTGATACGTCTCCAACGTATCTATAACGTTTGATTGTTCCATGCTATTGTATTATCCATCTAGGATGTTTTATATGCATTTATATGCTATTTAATATGATTTTTGGGACTAACCTATTAACCTAGAGCCAAGTGCCAGTTTCCGTTTTTTTCCTTGTTTTTGAGTATTGCAGAAAAGGAAAACCAAACGGAGTCCAATTGGCCTGAAAATTGACGGAGATTATTTTTGGACCAGAAGAAGCACACGGACCACCAGAGATGGGCCAGAGGAGTCCTGAGGCACCCACGAGGGTGGGGGCGCACCCTACCCCCTGGGCGCGCACCCCTACCTCGTGGCCGCCTTGGAGACCCCCCTGACTTGTTCCCGACGCCAAAACCTCTTATATATACAGAAAACCCCAGAACATAACCTAGATCGGGAGTTCCACCGCCGCAAGCCTCTGTAGCCACCAAAAACCAATCGGGGCCTTGTTCCGGCACCCTGCCGGAGGGGGGAACCCTCACCGGTGGCCATCTTCATCATCCCGGCGCTCTCCATGACGAGGAGTAGTTCACCCTCAGGGCTGAGGGTATGTACCAATAGCTATGTGTTTGATCTCTCTCTCTCTCTCTCTCTCTCTCGTGTTCTTGATTCGGCACGATCTTGATGTATCGCGAGCTTTGCTATTATAGTTGGATCTTATGATGTCTCTCCCCCTCTACTCTCTTGTAATGGATTGAGTTTTCCCTTCGAAGTTATCTTATCGGATTGAGTCTTTAAGGATTTGAGAACACTTGATGTATGTCTTGCATGTGCTTATCTGTGGTGACAATGGGATATCACGTGATCTACTTGATGTATGTTTTGGTGATCAACTTGCGGGTTCCGTGATCTCGTGAACTTATGCATAGGGGTTGGCACACGTTTTCGCCTTGATTCTCCGGTAGAAACTTTGGGGCACTCTTTGAAGTACTTTGTGTTGGTTTGAATAGATGAATCTGAGATTGTGTGATGCATATCGTATAATCATACCCATGGATACTTGAGGTGACATTGGAGTATCTAGGTGACATTAGGGTTTTGGTTGATTTGTGTCTTAAGGTGTTATTCTAGTACGAACTCTAGGATAGATTGAACGGAAACAATAGCTTCGTGTTATTTTACTATGGACTCTTGAATAGATCGATCAGAAAGGATAACTTTGAGGTGGTTTCGTACCCTACAATAATATCTTCGTTTGTTCTCCGCTATTAGTGACTTTGGAGTGACTCTTTGTTGCATGTTGAGGGATAGTTATATGATCCAATTATGTTATTATTGTTGAGAACTTGCACTAGTGAAAGTATGAACCCTAGGCCTTGTTTCCTAGCATTGCATTACTGTTTGTGCTCACTTTTATCATTAGTTACCTTGCTGTTTTTATAATTTCAGATTACAAAAACCTATATCTACCATCCATATTGCACTTGTATCACCATCTCTTCGCCGAACTAGTGCACCTACACAATTTACCATTGTATTGGGTGTGTTGGGGACACAAGAGACTCTTTGTTGTTTGGTTGCAGGGTTGTTTGAGAGAGACCATCTTCATCCTACGCCTCCCACTAATTGATAAACCTTAGGTCATCCACTTGAGGGAAATTTGCTACTGTCCTAAAAAACTCTACACTTGGAGGCCCAACAACGTCTACAAGAAGAAGGTTGCGTAGTAGACATCAGGCTCGTTCCCCTGGGAAGAGCACGGACCCTAGATGCACTCCATGTTGTCGCAGATGGGCTCCTTCCCCTTGGAAGAGCACGGCTGTAGGGTGCCCTCCCTAATGTCGCAGACGGGCGCTTTCCCCTTGGAAGAGCAAATGGGCTCTTTCCCCTTGGAAGAGCCGGAGAGGGTGCCCTCCTCGTGGTCGCTGTCGATGAGGTCTGACTTGGAAGCTGTGGATCCCAAGCCAGCGTCGCAGAACATGTCCTTCAGAAATGACAAAAGGGGCTCGATGGGGATGTAGAATGGCAAATTGTTGACAGCGAGCCAGAGGAGATCAGCGGCGGCTCCATGGATGAGATCGACGGCGGTTGAACCCGAGGGGTTAGGGGTGGGCCAGTTAACCTGTGACATAGCCTGCCTCAGGGCGTCGCTGTCTATGACCTTGATGTCATAGCCAGTGGATGAGACATGCCCGCATACTCTAGCCCGCTGCTTGAGTGCCTGCCGCCAGTAATGGTCGTCAGCTTCCTCGGCGACGGCGGGCGAAGAGACGGCTATACACCTCCTTTGGGCCAGTCGCTCCTTGAGCTCCGCGGGAAGTGTAGCCGGGCTTAGGCTGCGGCGCTCTGGAGTGCGGGGATGGGGATCTGCGGGAAAGGGGGCGTTTGGCAGGCGTCATCTAAGAAACTCAGGGCGGCCTGGGTATGGAGATCGGTGGGTAAGCTGCACGGTAAACCGGCAGATGTTGACAATAGAGGCCTTGCGGCGGCGGCGGGGACTTTGCTAGGGTTTCGAGTGTGGGAGGGTGTGTGTGTGCGCGCGCGCACGCCGAGGAGGTTTTGGTGTGTGTGTGTGTGTGTGGAGGGGGGCGGGGTGTTTGAGGAAATGACGCGGGTACTGAAAATTTTACTATGCGGGAGTGAAATGCCGGGCTATTGAAAATTCTGATGATAGTGCATCGCAGACGGTCCGGAGATAACAACCGTGTGTTATGAAAAAGAAAAACCCTCGAGGCGGGCAGATATTTTTGATGCAGGCGGGATTGGAAACAAGAAACATCGCACACGGTCCGGAGATAACAACCGTGTGTTATGGAACAGAAAAACCGTCGAAGTGGGCAGATATTTTTGAGAGCGGGAGCCTCGTGGAGCCCAATGTACTGTGCGGATGTGTGCGTGACAGGTGCACCAGCGTGGCACATGGTTAGTTTGAGTGAACCGTGTCTGTTGCATCATCCGACTTTTCTAATGTTCATAAATTTGGCGAAAAATGACGCGGGAGAGGGTCAGAACACGAACACACTTGCATGTGGACCAAATTTATGTATCAAAAGGGTGGTTTGATTTTCAAATACCAAATGCAACTTCGATGTGGCACCTCTCTAGCAAAGCACACGGTATTGCTTGCTCCCACCCTCTCGTGTTGGCACGAAGGGAATCCTAAGCTATGAATGCATGCCCCCTCCCCCTCAACCGAGGTTCACCTAGCAAAGTGCGAAGTAGCTAGCAGCCCCCCTCCTCTCTCGTGTCGGCACGAAGGTAATCCTAAGCTATATATGAATGCATGCCCCCTCCCCCTCAACCGAGGTTCACCTATCAAAGTGCGAAGTAGCTAGCAGCCCCCCTCCTCCCTCGTGTCGGCACGAAGGGAATCCTAA